>NW_005353927.1:443189-459158 GCF_000412655.1 Myotis brandtii
TGTGTGTGTGTGTGTGTGTGTGTGTGTGTAAAATCCTTCCTGTGACTCTTGTCTTACACAGTAAACCCAGTGTTCTCACCACAGCTGATCTGGCCTGTGTGTCCTGTCTTCTTCCTGCTCCCTCCAGCCCCACTATTTTCTGAACACATCGCCTCCTCTCTCCCTTTTGCTCACTCTGTTCCAACCACGCTGGCCTCCTTGCATGTGCTGCCTCAGGGCCTTTGCACTTGCTGTTCCCTCTGCTTGGGACACTCTTCCTCTAAACTTCCCATGGTTCACTTTCTCCCTCCCTTAGTTTCAGTTCAGCGTCACCTCCTCCAGAGAGGCCTCCCGACCACCCATAGAACACCGTGCCCTCTGCCAGGCTTCCCGCCCCCTCACTCTGCTTTGCCTCCACGGCCCTTCTCACTTCCTGTCATACTGGACACGGACTTGCTTCTGCACTGCCCCTCATCCTCAGGACAACGTGAGCTCCCTGAGGGCAGGGATCTGTCCTGCTCACTGCTGTATCCCCTGGTACTACAACAGTGCCCGCATATGGTAGGTGCCTCAGAAACACTCGTTAAATACACAAATATGCAAACGCTCTCTGCATCCTTCCCTCTCTGAGCCCCGGGTCCCCATGTCCAAAGGCCTCCTGATTGCCTTTCCTGGCGGACCGATGGCTCACACTCACTTGAGTCGATTGATGGTGGTCCCCCAAGAAGATATGCCCAGGAGCCCTGGCCGGTGTTGCTCAGTGGATAGAGCGTCGGCCTGTGGACCTAAGGGTCCCGGGTTCGATGCTGGTCAGGGGCAAGTACCTCGGTTTTAGGCTTCTCCCCAGCCTGGGCCCTGGTCAGGGCTTGTGCAGGAGGCAACCAATCGATGTGTTTCCCTCACATCGATATTTCTCTCTGTCTTTCCCTTTCTCTTCCACTCTAAAAGTCAATGGAGAAATATCCTCAGGTGAAGATTTAAAAAAAAGAAAAAAAGCTATGTCCAGGTGAACATGATTTTATTTGGAAAAAAGTCTTTGCAGATGCCATGAAGTTAAGTATGTTGAGATGAGATCGTGCTAGATTACCCTGGCGGGCCCTAGGTCCAAGGACAGTGTCCCTGTTGGAGACAGAAGAGGAGACGCAGACATAGAGGAAATGGCCAGAGATGGGAGCGTCGCACCACGAGCCCGAACATCGGAGTCACCAGCAGCTGGAAGAAGCCAGGAAGGGTCCTCCCAGAGTCTCGGAGGGAGCATGGCCCTGCCCACACCTTGATTTCAGACTTCCGGCCTCCAGGCCTGTGAGGGAATCCATTTCTTCTGTCCTAAGCCACCCAGTGTGTGGTCGTTTGTTACAGCAGCCACAGGAAACTGATACAGTTCCCCTGTCCTAATGACCTCAGCATATTCCTCCACCTGCTCCTTCCCGGGCCCATCCCGGGGTGAGCTCACCTCCCACCCCATCACCTGGCTGCAGACCCGAGCCTCAGCCTGGACACCTCCCCCGCCATGACCTGCCACAAGTGGTTGGTCTCAAAGCCCTGTTGCTTTAAGCCACAAAGTTTGTGGGCATTTGTACAGCAGCCATAAGAAACCAATACACTGTCACAGTGATCGTCTCTGCAAAGGACTCCCCCTCCGAGCCTCCGTTCCCCTGTGTCATGATCATCAGAGCTAGCACTCCTTGTACCCCTCTGCAGACACCTCCAGTGTCTCCGACAGGCCGTGCACACAGCAGGCGCCTAATGTCTGCCGAGTGAATGCGTGCTCACTATCCTAAACTCTCCCATGAGTGACTCATTCAATTCCCAAGCACACCCTGTGAGATAGAAACTATTATCGATCCATTTTCCAGATGAAGAAACTGAGGCAGGCAGGAGAGGTGAAGTGACTTACCCAGAGGTCTCCCAGCAGGCATGTGGTGGAGCTGGGAGACTGAGGGAGGCTGAGTCACATTCGTAAGAGCTGCCAGGACGACTGGTATAGTTCTCAGCTTGCCAAGGGCGCCCGTCACAGATGCAGCTAGCCGCCATCACTGCTCTCAGTGGGCACGGGCTTGGAGGGAGGTGGGGGGAGAGCAGAGCACTGCCACCAGAGGGCACCAGACACACAGGGGTGTTTTCTCATCACAAGGGCCAGAAGGCCACTTGCTGGCATTTGGTGGAGGGGCCGACAGCCTGGCCATGCCCGCGACAGACTCCCACATGAAGAATTGTCCTCCCCGGGGCCAGCAGTGCCACTGCGGGAACCACTGAACGCTGGGCCCAGTGCCTGCCCTTGAAACAACCGTCCAAACTAGTGGTTAAAATAAAACAAGGATTCCGCAGTCGCCTGCCTGGGCTCAAAAGTAGCCAGAAGAGCCCAGCCGGCGTGGCTCAGTGGTTGAGCATCGACCTATGAACCAGGAGGTCATGGTTCGATTCCCAGTCAGGGCACAGGCCCAGGTTATGGGCTCGATCCCCAGTGTGGCGCGTGCAGGAGACAGCTGATCAATGATTCTCATCATTGATGTTTCTGTCTTTCTCTCCCTTCCTCTCTCTGAAATCAATAAACACATATTTGAAAAAAAATAATGCTTTAAAAAAAAACAGCCCTACCCAGTTTGGCTCAGTGGATAGAGCATCGGCCTGTGGACGAAGGGTCCCGGGATCGATTCCGGTCAAGGGCACGTACCTTGGTTGCAGGATCCTCCCCGGCCCGGGCCCTGATCAGGGTGCCTGCAGGAGGCAACCCATCGATGTGTTTCTCTCACATCGATGTTTCTTTCCCTCTCTTCCACACTCTCTGCAAATCAATGAAAAAAACAAAAAACTAGCTTGGAACAAACCTGGCTCGGCCACTGACCAGCTCTGTGACCTCCGGTGAGTCTTTGAACCTTCCTGAGCGCGTCTGAAAAATGAGGTGCAGCCATCTCTCCCTCGTAGCTGAGGAGTAAAGTACCACGTGTCAACGCCTAGAGCGAGGCCTGGGAGGTACTCAGTGATGTTAAGTGTTCGCTGTGAATATTAGGATCTGAGTAGCACGTGCCCGGGTCTAAACCTGTCACCCCTTCCAGTCCGGGCCTCTGTGGCAGGGGCAGGTGTGAACGTGCCTCTCGGCACAAGGAGCGTTTGCTGACCGACTAACCAGGGAGTCCCGAGTGCCCTGGCTCCCAGGGAAGACAGACACGGGGCCAGGAGGGGACCACAGGTTTATTGGGGGCTCCACACACGCACTCACGGTGTCACACGACAACGGCACGGTTACTCAATACACACGAGGTGGCCTCCGCCCGCAGCTGGGGCCCAGAGGCAGTGGGGTGCAGTCTCCTCCCTTGCGGCCCAGACCCAGCTGGGTGCTTCCTCCTGGGCAGCTGAGGGAGGGGCTCCAGGGCGGGCCCCGGGCCTGGAACGGGGAAGCGAGCAGGCAAGTCCATGGGAGGCCGGGGCGCAGGGGCCGCCGCTCACTCCAGGGACTGGAGCATCAGCAGCTGTTTCAGCACCTTCGTCTGGCTGGTCTCGCGGATCTCGCCGGCCAGGAACATCTCGTCCACGACCGTGTAAACCTGCGTGGAGGGAGGTGACAGGAGAGCCGGCGTGAGGGAAGGGGCCCGGATGCTGGTCCCGACCTGGGAGCTGGGGGCTCCGAGGCCTGAGAGCCGGGAAATGGGCACCAGCAGAGGCATGGAGGTGGCAACAAGGGGTTACAGCCCACCCCCTCCCCTGCCTGTGGCCCCCACGGCCGCGACGTCACCAGGAGCCCACCTTGTAAAAATTGAACACCAGGTCCAGTTCACAGACATTGTGGAAATATTCGTTTAGGACCTGGGAGAGGGAGAGAGACGGTGAGAGACGGGCAGGGAGAGAGACACACAGAGACAGGAACAGAGGTCATCAGACAGAGAGGGCAAAAGAGACCGAGTGGGAGGGAGAGGGAGATAAAGAGGAAGAGGAAGAGAAACAAGAACGAAGATCAGATGACGGGAGAGGGAGAAAGGAATGGGGAAAGTGACGCGTGGGCACGGAGACAGACGGCTGCATAAAGGCGACAGTGGGCTGCAGCAGAAACAAGGACAAAGAAAAGGGGAAAAGGCCCTGGCTGGTTTGGCTCAGTGGATAGAGCGTTGGCCTGCAGACCGAAGAGTCAGGGGTTTGATTCCCGTCAAGGGCACATGCTCGGGATATAGGATTGGTCCCCAGTGGGGGGTGTGCAGGAGGCAGCTGGTCGATGGTTCTGTCTCATCATTGATGTTTCTATCTCTCTCTCCCCTCCTCTCTGAAATCAATAAAAATATGTTACAAAAAAGGAAAAAGGAGAGAAACACAAAAAGCAGGGAGGTGGGTAGAGAAAGAGGCAGCTGTGGTCGAGGAGGGTCTGCGCAGCTGGGACCAGGGACGTCCCCGTACTGGAGGCCACCAGGGGCCCAGCCCGCCCCTCAGGCACGCACCTCCACGAAGTTGTGGATGGCCTCCAGGTAGGCCAGGTTGTTGTCGTTGACGTCCACGCAGATGCAGAAGTAGAGGCCGGCGTAGCGTCGGTAAATGATCTTGAAGTTCCGGAACTGCGGGCAGAGAGACGGTCAGGGACGGGGTACCCCAGAGCCCAACGTGCTGGGCAGAGTGGGCCAGAACATTTCCTCCTTTCTCTCACGCCCCCTGAGGCCCTGCTCTGTGCCTGGCCCTGTGCTGGGGACACCGTGATGACGGACATGGGCCTGGCCCTCCCCTCCTGGCTCCCAGTGCAGTGCTGAGAGACCCATCCTCAGACACCCCCAGAGAGGGCAGGGCTGGGCTGCAGGAGCCGAGAGGGGGCAGCTAACCCAGCCTGGGGGCCCAGAGGGCTTCCTGGAGGAGGGGGCGCCAGACCTGAGGTCTGGAGGACGAGCAGGAGTGAATGGGCAGGAGTGTTCCAGGCAGAGGGAACAGCCTGTAGAAAGGCCCAGAGCCCAGCAGGAGCCGGGCAGGTCCCACAGCACCCTCCCCACCTTTCCGTGGCTCCCCAGTGCCTCTGGAGAGGCAGAGTCCTACGCCTGGACGACTCATTCATTCATCCACAGACCCTGGCTGAGCACCGACGCGGGGCAGGCTCTGTGCCGGGCAGCAGTCACCGCTTGTAACCAAGCCTTGCTCCTAACTGAACTGTCACGGAAAGATTACTCCAGCAGCACACACAACCCAGGCGTAAGTGCGCATGGACGGGGACACAGGCGCTAATTGTATGTGTAAGATAGAGAAACAGGCAGGTACAGACACAGAGATGCGTCCTGGGTTGCAAGCACAAAGCCACCAGCCACCAGCTGAAACCCCAGCCCCAGGCCTGGCAGGCGTCTGGCGCCACCTGGCGGCAGCCGCGAAGGCCAACGTTAGCCCTGGATGTTTATTCTTTCCAGCTCATCCTTTGGTTAGTTTCTGACCTCATTACAGTGCTGCCCGCACATAACCCACAGACTAACAAGCATGTTCAGGGTGCGTACTCTACTTTCCTTTCTTTAAAAAATTTTAATTAATTTTTAGAGAGAGAGGAAGGGAGAGGGAGGACTAACAAGCATGTATCAGGGTGCGTACTCTACTTTTCTTTCTTTAAAAAATTTTAATTGATTTTTAGAGAGAAAGGAAGGGAGAGGGAGAGACAAAAGTATCGACGTGAGCCCTGACCGGTTTGGCTCAGTGGATAGAGCGTCGGCCTGCGGACTGAAGGGTCCCAGGTTCGATTCTGGTCAAGGGCATGTACCTTGGTTGCGGGCACATCCCCAGTAGGGGGTGTGCAGGAGGCAGCTGATCGATGTTTTTCTCTCATTGATGTTTCTCTCTATCCCTCTCCGTTCCTCTCTGTAAAAAATCAATAAAAACATTTTAAAAAAGCATGGACGTGAGAGGGAAACACACGCCCCACCCGGACTGAGCCTGCCACCCGGACACGAGCCCTGACCGGGCGTCAAACAGGGCCTTTTGGGGCCTGGGAAGACGCCCAACCCGCTGAGCCACAGAGGCCAGGGTTACTTTTCCTTTAACTGACACAGTTTGTGACTTTAAAAAACGGCTGGAGACCCCTGCTCTGGAGAGAGGGCTCCAGTCTCCCGGGCAGGAAGCTCTGCCTGTCAAGCTGGCGGCCCGGGCAGAGCCTGACGCTGGGCAGCACTCTCTGAGCCTCCCTTCCCGGCTACCCGCTCCCCCTCCTTCCTGTGCCCGTGAACCCACTGCCAGGCTTCGCCGAGGTCGGCCCGGACCCACGTCCTCTGCTACACACTCGGCTCAGTCTCCTCCTGCAGGCTGAGGGCGTCCCCTCTCTGAACGCCTTCGGCCACTGGGGCCTGTCCCAGCCCTGACCACTCCAGCTGTCAGTCTAGGGACAGGGCCATCTCCCCACTGGACAGTGAGCCCCCAGAGGGAAGGCGGGGCTGTCACCACGGTGTCCCCAGCCCTGGACACTGATAGGTGCTTCAGGAGACACAATCATGTCCCCCCCCCGCCAGGGGTGTCCACCTGTGTCCTGCCAACCCCTCCCCCGGAACTCCGACTCTGCTCCCTCCTGGACAGACAGACACCTCACTGCTGACCTGCACCTCAGCCTGCTCTTTCCGAAGCCGGTCCTGTCTTAAAGTGACGGTACCATGCTACCGGTGGGCCGCTCTCTCTCCCGCTCCACATCTAACCATTGGTCCTTCCGCTGGCTCCACCTCCCAGTCTTCTCGCCACCCCCACTGCTTCCACACCGGTTCCACTCACCTGCACCTGTCACCTGGACCCTGGCTGTCGACTCCCGCGGCCTCCATGCTTCTGCTCTTGCCCCCCATAGAGGGTCCCCAAGTCGGCCCATGTCCCTCTTCTGCTCAAAACCTTCCATGGCTGCCACCTCACTCAGAGGAAGGGCCCACGTCCTCACCACAGCCCACAAGGCCCTGCGCCATCTGCTCGTGTTATCTTTGTCCTGATCTCCTCCTGTCCCTCCCCCCCTTACTCCACCTCAGGCGGCTGGCCTTCCTGCTATTCCAAGAATGCCCCAGTATGTTCCCGCCCCAGGGCCTTTGCACTTGCCAGTTCCCGGGGCTTGGAATGTTCCTCTCTCAGATACCATTCCTTCCCATTCTTCAACCCTTTCAGGCAGGTCTTGGCTCAGATGTCACCTCTTCAATGAGGGTTCTCTGATCAAGCCATTTAAAGCCGCATTCCAGCCCCAGCGCACACACCCGGCCCTGGACACGCGCATCCCCCACGCGCATCCCCCCAGCGGCTGCTTGATGCTCCGGGCCCCTGTCACCACCTGACACTGTCTCTTTACCATCAGCTCTGAGGGCAGGGACTCAGTCATGTCTCTTACGTTCGCCGCAGTATCCCAGCGCCCAGAGCAGCGCCTGGCACACAGCAGGCTCTCCATAAATATTTGCTGAATTCTTTAGGACACCCAGCCTGGTCTCTTGAACAGGCTAACACCCAGGGAACTAAGGCGGAGACTTCTCGATGAAAAGAGACCAAAGCAATGCAAGACTGACCGGCTTTTAACAACCAGTATTGACAATTTGGGAGAAATTTAAATATTCACCAAGTATTAGAGTAATATTTAAAAAGTATAGCCCTGGCCAGTTTGGCTCAGTGGATAGAGCACCAGCCTGCAGACTGAAGGGTCCCAGGTTTGATTCCAGTCAAGGGCATGTGCCTCAGTTGCGGGCTCAGTGCCCGGCCCTGGTTGGGATGCCTGTGAAAAGCAACCAATCGATGTTTCTCTCTCACATCCATGTTTCTCTTTCTGTCTCTCCCCATCCCTTCCACTCGCTCTAAAAATCAATGGAAAAATATCCTTGGGTGAGGATTAACAAACAAACAAATAAATAAAAAGTATGATGCATTTTATCAGGTCTGATAATACTATTGTGGAAATGAAAGGAAAGGCCTTTGTTTTCTAAGTCATATCCTGAAATATCATGATGACTGTAACTTAATTGCACATGCTACTGTAAGGGATGGTTCGTTATACTATCCTCTCTAGTTTTGTGAATCTGAACATTTGTATAGTAAGTTTATAAAAGGCAACCCAGCCCTAGCTGGTTTGGCTCAGTGGACAGAGCGTCGGCCTGCAGACTGAAGGGTCCCAGGTTCGATTCCGGTCAAGGGCACATGCCCGGGTTGTGGACTCGATCCCCAGTAGCGGGGGTGCAGGAGGCAGCTGATCAATGATTCTTTCTCATCATTGATGTTTCTATCTCTCGCTCCCACTCCCTTCCTCTCTGAAATCAATAAAAAACTATATACAGTGTGTGTGTATGTGTGTGTATATATATATATATATATATACACACATACACACACACACACACACACACACACACACGTATATACAGTGGGGCCTTGACTTACGAGTGTCCCAACTAATGAGTTTTTTGAGATACTAGCTGTCTCTCGGCCTGATTTTTGCATTGAGTTGATAGAGTAATTTGAGTTAACGAGCTCGGTCTCGGAACGAATTAAACTCTTAAGTCAAGGCCCCACTGTGTGTGTGTGTGTGTGTGTGTGTGTGTGTATAAAAGGCAACCCCCCAAAATTCTTCAACCCAAAAAAGAAAAGGGTAGAGCAAAAAGGCATAATATTAATACTGATTAAATCTGGGTAGTGGGTGCATGAATCTTCACTCAACTTCTCCCTCATTGTACGAATCTGTACGTTTGAAAAGTTTCACAATGCAAAGTACCTTAAAAAAGGAAGACAGCAAGCTAACAGCCTGCTGAGTGAATGAACGTGGGAAGGGAGGAGGGTCTGGGGGGAGGGCCTGAAAGGAGGCATGGGGGACCGGGGTCTGTCACCTCCACAAAGTTGGTGTGTTTGGCATCTCGGACCGTGACCACGGCGTGCACCTCCTCGATCAACTTCTGCTTCTCATCATCATCAAACTGCATGTACCACTTGGCTAGGCGCGTCTTGCCCGCTCTGTTCTGGATGAGGATGAAGCGGATCTGGGGGCAGCAGGAGAAGGAAGTGAGAGAGGCAGGGGGAGAGGGCCGGCGCTACATACACCCAACAGCCCCACCCATCACCGCCAGGGAGAGAGGGCCACCCCTCCCTGCCGCCTGCCTTCCCGGGGCCCAGCCAGGCCGCTGGCCACACGCTCCCATCCCAGCTCCCTCCAGCCCCTGGAGAGATTTCTCCTCCGCAGAGCAGCCAGCCGACTCTGCCCTCAGCTCCCGGGCCCTGGGTCCAAGCAAGGCCCCACCACCTCGTTTGCCTGGCCTCGGACACGAGACCTGCCTTCCTGAGCGCCCATTTCCCCACCGGCAAGACAGGTTTCCTTCTCGGGCTATTTTGCAGGTTAAATCAGTTTGTAAAAACAGTTCAGTGGCTGGCACATAGCAGGCACTCAATAAATGTTTGCATTTCAGACGTCTTTGGTATGGGTCCTGGCAGTGCTAACTTCTTTTTTTCTTTTTACTTACTATTTTTTTTTTTTACTTATTTTAAAAAATCCTATTATAATATAAAGATGTAATATGCAAATGGTTGTTACATAACGACCAACTGTATAATGACTGGATCACGGATCAGCAGGAGGGTGGGGCAGCAACAGCTACAGGAGGGGGCAGGGCAGCAAGCTATGAGGGGGGTCGGGGAGAGCCACAGGAGGGCGGCAGCAAGCTACTGGCACACGGATTTGTGCGCAGGGCGACTAGTTGAGATAAAATTCACATACCATAAAGCCCACCACACATGCATATAGCTCAATGGTTTTTAGTATATTCAGAGAACTGTGCATACATCACCACTAATTCCAGAAACATGTTCATCAGCCCAGAAAGAAACCCCCCGCCCATTAGCAGCCACCCTCCCTCCGCCAGCCCCCAGCAGCCACGAATCTTTCCGCCTCCATGGATTTGCCTCTTCTGGACATTCCCTAGAAGTGGAATCGCACAGCGTGTGACTTGTATCTGGCTTCTTCACTCAGCACGATGTTTCCAAAGTGCATCCATGTTGTGTCCCCCTCTGTGGACAGACTTCATTTCCTTTATCCACTCAGCAGTGGTTGGACACTTGGGTTGCTTACATTTCTGGGTGATTACCAATCATGCTGTTCTGAACATTCATGTGTAAGTTTTTATGTGGTTGTATGTTTGCATTTCTCTAGGGTGGAAACCTAGGAGTAGAATTGCTGGGTCTTATGGTAGCTCTATATCTAACTTTCAGGAACCGCTAAGCTATTTCCCAAAGCATCTGCCACTTCTTCAGTGACATAACCGCTGGGTGCCTCAGTTTATCCACCTGGAAAATAGGGCCACATAAGGGTGTGATGAGGAGTAAACGATATAGGAGAAGTCCCCAGAACAGTGCTTGGCTCGGGTTATTAGTATGCACACCGGGTCAGCTATGAGTATCATCAGTGATGGCTAGAAATTGTGTTTTTATGATTCTGAAATGTCAGGTCAACTGTCACAGGGCTCCCATGAAAGCTGAACGCGTTAATGCCAGGAGTCCTTAGCAGAGTGCCCGTAAGCACTGAGCACTTAATAAAATTTATTATGATGACTGAGGGGCATTTGACCGAGTGGCTAAGAACTCAAACTTGACAGTCTGAATGAATCTCGGCACTGCTCGCCCTGTGTCCATGGGCAAGTCACTGAGCCTCTCTGGGCCTTAGTTTTCCCCGTCTGTATAATGGACATAACGAGAGTCCCTCCCTCATAAGACTGTTGCACAGGTTACTAAACATAAGGGTCGTAGTACACTGACTGGCACATACTAAGTGACACGTAAGTATAGTGAAACCTCAGTTCTCAAACCTAATTCATTCTGGAAGGCTGTTCAAGAAGCGCTATGTTCGAAAACCAAGTCATCTTTCCCATTTAGAAATCATGTAAATTGAATGAACCCATTCCAGACCCCCAAATGATTCCCTGTTTTAAACTTTCTCAGTTGCCTGTGATCACTGTTCCAGGAGCACTTCCACGCCCGTAGCAACATCAGCGCTCTCGGTGGCCTCCTTACGGTTTAAAATTGTAGGAATCGTGGATTTCGCCGATCAGACGCCTGAACATCTCTATCACACTCTGCAATTTTTTCTTTTCTCAGCTCTATTGTTTGTTCTCACAACTTTCCTTTTCACTTTGCTGCTGCCACTAACCTTCTTAGAACCCAGGAGACTTATGTGAACAGCGCGAGGTTTAGTGGTAAACTGACTCACACTGGAGCCTTCTCTCCGTTGTCGCCTGACTGATCACACAGGTAACAGTAGACAGGGGCGTCGGGTCCAGAACCGAGGTGCTGTTCGACAACCGAGACATTTTCCCATGAACAACTTGGTGGAGAACCAAATTGTTCAAGACGGGAGACGTTTGAGAACCGAGGTTTGACTGTGTTAGTGCTTCGTAGTATTATCATTCACCGCCGTCTGACAGAAAACTACGGCCCAAGTTCACCCGGGTAGGAAACCTGCCTTTGGGCTCAATTCTTTTTGAAACAGGCATGCTTATGCCCATTTTATAGTTAAAGAAACTGAAGCTCAGAGCAGGAAGTCTCACAGCCAGCAAGCAGAGCTGGGAATCCAATGGCTTTGCTCTGAGCTCCCTTATCCTGCGGGGGAGTTGGGGGGGGGGGAAGGGGGGGGGAGGGGAGCCCCCTGCCCTGTCGCAAGAATCCACTCTTTCCTAAATCTCGCTCTCCACATATTCTATCCACTTCCCCCCAGCAATCCAGCTGGCTAGGACAGGCTCTTACTACCTCCTTCCAAGAACCCCTTCTGCTGAGCCAGGGAAAACCACTTCCGAGCAGGGCAGGGGTCAGGGGCCGGAAGGAAAGGCGGAGGGAGAGGGGAGCCCCCTGCCCTGTCGCAAGAATCCACTCTTTCCTAAATCTCGCTCTCCACATATTCTATCCACTTCCCCCCAGCAATCCAGCTGGCTAGGACAGGCTCTTACTACCTCCTTCCAAGAACCCCTTCTGCTGAGCCAGGGAAAACCACTTCCGAGCAGGGCAGGGGTCAGGGGCCGGAAGGAAAGGCGCCTGCGTGGGGGTGGACCTCTAGAGGCGGAGACACTCGGAGCCTCCAGGAAGGAGAGCTAGAAGCAAACCTACAGAGTTGAGGGGGGAGCTGTTCCGACACCCACCACCCTTCATCTGTATTCCCAGCTCCCTGCCCAAAGAATCCTTTCTTACGATCCAAAAGCCCCAGCCCGGGGGTCAGGTGCCAAATCCCATACCCAGTCCTTGCTCCAAAGGCCCAATCTCTCACTTCCATGCCTACTCCGACACCCCCCCGCCCCGCCACTCACCTCCCCGTTGGGAAGACCTGTCACATTGCACCCCATTTCATGACTAGTATCCATTCCCTTCCTCCAACCCTTCTTCCCCTCCGCAGCACGCTTTCCCGGACTCCAAAGGCCCATTCCCTACAGTGGTCCACTTCCCGCCTCCACGTCCCAGTCTCCCACCAACAGCATCCCGCCCGTTTCAGCACCCCCTTCCGCCTGCAAAGCCAGCTTCCTGCCTCCGGAGACCCTTTCTCTTTGATCCCAATGTCTCTCTCCTTCTCCCACGCTCCTGCCACGCTCCCAGAGGGCCCTCCTCTAGGGACGCCCCCTCCCTACCTCCGATTCCTTCTTTCTACCCTCGAGACCCTGCTTCGGCAATTGCCTCCCGGTTTCAGAACCCCCCAATCATCTCCAATGTCTCCCACTCTACAGCCCTCTCCCCTTGGCACCTTATCTCCAACGACCCGTAGCCTCCAGGCCCCCGATGTACCCCCAAGCCCAGAATCAGCGCTCAGTTCCCCGCTTCCCGGCCTTTGATCGGCCCCAATTCCGAGAGCTCGCGCCCGGCCCAGACCAACGCACCGCAGCGGGGGGGACTTGTCAGTGCCCGACCCAGCCTCCAATCTGCACGTGGGCCCACTCTCCTCCCGTCCCCAACGCGAGCGCGCCCCAGTTACCATGGCGACCCCCGTCCGGACCCCAGCTGCCCCGGTCCCGCGGCGACTGGGCGGCTCCCGCTCTGCAAGGTGTTGGGGGATCCAGGGCTAGAGCGGACTTCCGGCAGAAGAATCCGCTCGCCCTCTAGCGCACAGCCCGCTGGGAATTGTAGTCACAAGAATGGGTTTGCGCGTCAGGGTGGCAAGGTGGGGAACAGGGACGGTCCTTCTTCCCAACATCCTGAGAATTTGTCCGTTTTCCTCTGTCCGTGTTCCTCTGTCCGTGTTCCTCTCCCCGTTTCCTCATGCATGCTAGTAGTTGTGTCTTCGGAGGACTACAATTACCGAAACCCTCGGCGGTGAGCAAGCTGAGCGTTGCATTCTGGGAAAAGTAGTTCTCATGGCCCCTCCTTCAAGGCGGGATGGGCATGCTGGGAATAGTAGTTTTAAATAAGAAACGGCATGTGGGACGCTGGAAATGTAACTGTGTTGCCGTGCTCACCCAGGGCTTTGTTTAAAATACGTTGAGTGTTTCCCTATGGGAGACGGAGAGTAGTATAAGAGCGTGAACTGTGTGTGTGCAAATTCTGCCGTTGCATTTCCTAGCCGTGAGACTCTGGGCCAACAACTTCACCTCTTAATTTCGTCTGTGAAATAGGAGAGATCAAGGGGCCGCCTCGGTAGGATTGTTTGAAAGCTTTGATAACTTCCAAAATACCTAGCACAGTGCTTGACACATAGTAAGTGCTCAATAAATATTAGCTAACATCATGAGTACTCCTCGTTAACATCAGATAATAGGGATCTTCTTACTTCCTGTCCAGAGGTACACTGTCTTCTTTAAGCTACACAAATAGGCCAAGGGCTTTCCCTCGTGCCTTTTGGAAGGCCTTCCCCCCATTCATTCTAAGGCTGGCTTCTTTTCTTTTTAAAAATATGTTTTTATTTATTTTAGAAAGAGAAAAACATCCATCGCCCCCTACTGGGGATGGAGCCCGCCAGGAATAGAACTGATTACCTACCTCTCTGCCCATGGGACAATGCTCCACGGAATGAGCCACACCGGCCAAGGAGAGACTGGCTTCTTTAGTTTAAACACCACCTCCACAGACCTGTTTAGAGGCCCTACATATAAAGGTTCCCCTCTCATACCCCCAAAATTATGTAGGTAAGTAGTTAGTTTGATTTTTTTTTTTCGCCAGAGCTTAATATATTTTATTGATTTTTTACAGAGAGGAAGGGAGAGGGATAGAGAGCTAGAAACATCGATGTGAGAGAAACATCGATCAGCTGCCTCCTGGACACCCACTACTGAGGATGCGCCCGAAACCAAGGTATATGCCCTTGACCGGAATCGAACCTGGGACCTTTCAGTCCGCAGGCTGATGCTCTATCCACTGAGCCAAACCGGTTAGGGCTAGTTTGATTTTTTTATAGCCTTTATTACAACTTTTTTCTTTATTACAACTCTCAGTGATTTTATGTGGTGTGTGTGTGGATCTCCCATTAGGTGGTAAGCTTTGAGGGTAGGGAGGCTGTCTGTTAACTGTATCTACCTTACCTAGAAGATGACAGCACATGGAAGCACTCACAAAGGTATTACTGTTGATACTGAAGGGAGACTTGCCCTAATAAAACCAAAGCATATCCCAGAACAATGTAAATTTAAAGTGTAGTATTGGCAGAAGAACCAACACAAAACTATTGAATTAATCACCAAGGCAAAAAGAGGTCAGTGATGCCCGGCCGGTGTCGCTCAGTGGTTGAGTCTTAATCTGTGAATCAGGAGGTCAGGGCACATTCATGCCAGGTTGTGAGCTCCATCCCCAGTAGGGAGCATGCAGGAGGCAGCCAATCAATGATTCTCTCTCATCTTTGATGTTTCTCTCTTTCCCTCTCCCTTCCTCTCTGAAATCAATAAAAAAAACAAACATGTTTTAAATATATTTTTATTGATTTTTTACAGAGAGGAAGGGAGAGGGATAGAGAGTCAGAAACATCGATCAGCCGCCTCCTGCACACCCCCCACTGGGGATGTGCCCGCAACCAAGGTAGTTGCCCTTGACCGGAATCGAACCTGGGACCCTTCAGTCTGCAAGCCAATGCTTTATCCACTGAGCCAAACCGGTTAGGACAATAAAAAAACATTTAAAAAATAGAAGAGGTCAGTGATCATTTCTGTCCTGTGCACTATGCAATCTCCAACAGATTTGGGACCAGGATAAAGTAAGCAAGGTGTTCAGGGTGGAAACTTTTAAGAGACACTCCCACTTAGGTGCTGATCCAGACCTTGCATGAGCTGAAAGTGACACCTCCTTGAAGTTCACTCTCTGGGCACTTTGCTTGCTCCACCTTAGTCCCAGCCCTGATCTCCAGTGTTTAGCTTAGTGCTGGCACTAGTCTAGTATTCAAGAAACATTTTTCTGAATGAATGAATGAATGAATGAACAGGAAGCAGGGAAAGAGACACTGTCCCCACCCAGGCAGCCTTCTGGGGAAATAGACTTAAATGACATTATGCAAATAAAAAAAGTTACTTAGGAAGCAACAGTTGACATTTTGTATCTCACACAGTTTCTGTGGGTCAGAACTTGGGGAGCAGCTTTCCTGGGTGGTTCTAGCTTGGAGGCTCTCATGAGGTTGCTCTCTCGTGGGGCTGGCTGCTTAATGCTGGCTATTGAAGGCCTCAGTTCCCCACAAGGGGGGCCTCTCCTCGAGGACATGAGTGTCCCCGCGTGGCAGCTGTTCCCCCAGAGTGAAGGATCCAAGACAGGGCAAGGCAGACGCTGCAATGGCTTCTCTGACCTTGGCTCAGAAGTCACCCTTCGTCATTTCCACAGTGTCTTACTGGTACATAGTTCAGCTCTGTCTAACGTAGGAGGGGACACGAGCACCAGGAGTGAATCACTATGGTTCACCCTGGAGGCTGGCTACCGCAGGTGCTTAGCAGTGGTTCTCAACCTTCCTAATGCCAGGACCCTTTAATACAGTTCCTCATGTTGTGGTGACCCCCAATTTCATTGTTACAAAGTGAATATAATTAAAGCATAGTGATTAATCACAAAAACAATATGTAATTATATATGTGTTTTCCGATGGTCTTAGGTGACCCCTGTGAAAGGGTCGTT
>NW_005353927.1:460227-471601 GCF_000412655.1 Myotis brandtii
CCGTGGTTCTCAACCTTCCTAATGCCGCGGCCCTTTAATACAGTTCCTCATGTTGTGGTGACCCCCAACCATAAAATTATTTTCGTTGCTACTTCATAACTGTAATTTTGCTACTGTTATGAATCGTAATGTAAATATCTGATATGCAGGATGTATTTTCATTGTTACAAATTGAACATAATTAAAGCATAGTGATTAATCACAAAAACAATATGTAATTATATATGTGTTTTCCGATGGTCTTAGGCGACCCCTGTGAAAGGGTCGTTCGACCCCCAAAAAGGGGTCGAGATCCACAGGTTGAGAACCGCTGGCTTATAGGGAGGCCCCTGGACTAGCTGAGACTTGGGAACAGCATCCCAGAGGCAGTGGCATTTACCTGAAATTAGAAGATGAGTGGAGCTCTGGCCAGTGTGGCGCAGTTGGTTGAGCATCATCCTGTACACCAAAAGGTTGCCTGTTTGATTCCCGGTCCGGGTTCGATCCCCGGTTGGGATACACAACGGAGGCAACCTATTGATGTTTCTCTCTCTCTCTCTCTCTAAGGAAGGAAGGAACGAACGAAGGAAGGAAGGAAGGAAGGAAGGAAGGAAGTTAACCAAGCAATGATTAGTGTGTGTTGGGGGACAGAGTGCCCAAGCAGGCAAACAGACTTAGTCTCTATCCCCAGGAATCTCACAGCGGGGGCAGTTTGGAGTCTAAGGTGACATTCCACGGACATGGACAGAAAGGATCAATCCTAATAGTGTAGTATGGACTCTGGAAAGTTCTCTCCTTTGCAATGTCATTCAGCATGCTTGTCATTGGGGAATATTAGAAAAGACAAAATATGCATCAGCCGAAACCGGTTTGGCTCAGTGGATAGAGCGTCGGCCTGCGGACTGAAGGGGTTCAGATGAGTGAGAGATCTCGGGCATGTACCTGGGTTGTTGCAGGCACATCCCCAGTGGGAGATGTGCAGGAGGCAGCTGATCGATGTTTCTCTCTCATCGATGCTTCTGGCTCTCTATCTCTCTCCCTTTCTCTCTGTAAAAAATCAATAAAATATTTAAAAAAATATGCATCAATAGGGGAAAGGCAATTAGTCCAAATGCAGTCACATAAGATATTAGGCAGTGGTTCGGTTGAGTGAGAGATCTCAGTGCGTCGACCCAGACGGTCCCCAGGACATGTTGTTGGAGAAACAGAGGTGCGGAGTGGTGCCTGCACATTGTAGCATTTGATTTTTCCTTTTATTTATCTTCAACTTTATTTTATTTATTTGTATTTATTATTATTATTATTTTTAATCCTCACCTGAGGATATATTTTTCCATTGCCTTTTTAGAGAGAGTGGAAGAGAGAGGGAAAGACAGAGAGAAACATTGATGTGAGAGAAATACATCGATTGGTTGCCTCCTGCATGAGCCCTGACCAGGGCCCGTGCCAGGAAGGAGCCTGCAACCGAGGTACATGTCCTTGACAGGAATCGAACCTGGGACCCTTTGGTCCACAGGCCAATGCTCTATCCACTGAGCCAAACCACCTAGGGCTATTTTTATTTGTTTTAATATATTTTTATTGATTTAAGTGAGTAAGGGAGAGGGAGAGATAGAAACATCAGTTGTGAGAGAGAATCATTGATTGGCTGCCTCCTGCACGCCCCCTACTGGGGATGGAGACCACAACTCGGGCATGTGTCCTGACTGGGAATTCAACTGTGACCTCCTGGTTCATGGGTCCACGCTCAACCACTGAGCCACGCTGGGTGGGCTTCAACTTTATTTTATATAAAAAATATTTATATCCACAAGTTGCAATATTAGTGCAATGAACTTCAATACATTATTCATCTTATATTCACTAATTGTTGACATCCTGCCACATTTACTCTCTCTCTCAAATCAATCAATTAAAAAATGCCACTGAACATCTCAGCAAAATTGTTACAGATTTTTTTTCTGCCCCCAAATCCAATCTAGGATCATAGGTTGCATTTAATTGTCACATCCCTTTAGCCTCCTTGAATCTGGATCAGCCCCCTTGCCTTGTCAGCATTTCAAGATGTTGGCATTTTTGAAGAGCCCACATCAGTTATTTTGCAAAATGTCCCTTAATTTGGATTTGTCTGATGTTTCCTCATGATTAGATCCAGTTTGACTCTTCTGACATTTAGGCCGAAATATCAAAAAAGTGATGCTGTGTCATTCTCAGAGCAATGTCATATTGGATTGTCTCATTCTTGGTGATGTTAAGTTTGATCATTTGGCTAATGTCTGCCACATTATTATTTTCAGAAGTTATCTATATATATAAAAGGCTAATATGCAAAGTGTCCCCTCAGGAGTTCGACTGGGAAACCGGGAGTTCGATCGCTCGCTATGATGTGCGCTGACCATCAGGGGGCGGCGCGGAACGAAGGAAGGCCCTAGCCAGCAGCTGGGGAAGAAAGGCCCCGGCCGGCAGCCAGAAGGCCCTATTGGCCCAGATCACCGGCCAGGCCTAGGGGCCCTACCCGTGCCGGAATTTCATGCACTGGGCCTCTAGGATGATTTATTTCAGCGGTCGCCAACCTTTCAGACCTCTAGGTTGGCGACCACTGCTCCAAAGTTTTCCTTAAACCAGCAGACGCCAACTTTTCAAACCTCATGGACCACTGGTTGGCGACCGCTGATTTATATACCAAAAGCATAAACAACAAAAGAAAAAATAAATTAAATGTTATGAAAACTTAAAACTTTTCTGCATCAAAGGACACTATTAGGAGATTGAAAGACATCCCATAGAATGGGATAAAATATTTGCAAAGCACATATCTGATAAGGGATTAATATCCAGAGTATATAAAGAACCACAATTCAAAAATGAGCAAAGGACTTGAATAGACAATTCTCCAGAGAAGATCTACAGATGGCCAATAAACACACGAAAAGATGCTCAACATCACTAGTCTATGGCGAATTGCAAAATCAAAACCATAGTGAGATGCTACTTCACAACCATTAGGATGGCTATAATCACACACACATACACACACACACACACACACACACACACCAAAACAGAAAAAGCAAGTGTTTGCAAGGATGTGGAGAAATTGGAATTCTCATCCATTTCTAGGGGGAATGTGTTATGGTGCAGCCACTGTGGAAAACAGTTTGGTGATTTCTAAAAAAAGGTTAAACATAGAATTACCATCTGATCCAGCAATTTTATTTCAAGGTATATAACCCAAAGAATTGAAAGCAGGGACTCAAGCAGATATTTGTACACCAATGTTCAAAGCAGTTTTATTCACAATAGCAAAAAACCTAAATGTCCACCAAAAGCTGAATGGATAAACAAGATGTAGTATATACATTCAAGAAAATATTATTCAACCTTAAAAAGCAATGAAGTTATTTTTAAAAAATATATGTTTATTGATTTCAGAGAGGGAGAGAGATAGAAACATCAATGATGAGAGAGAATCATTGGTTGGCTGCCACCTGCACACCCCACACTGGGGATTGAGCCCACAACCCCGGGCATGTGCCCTGACTGGGAATCGAACGGTGACCTCCTGGTTTATAGGTCGATGCTCAATTGCTGAGCTATGCCAGTCACGCAGCAATGAAGTTCTGATACATGCTACTACATAGATGAACTGTGTGTGTGTCTGTGTGTGTATTTGAGAGAGAGAGAGAGAGAGAGAGAGAGAGACATCAATGTGAGAGAGAAACATCCATTGGCTATCTCCCATATGCATCCCAACTAGGGATTGAACCTTGAACAGACAACCTAGGTATGTTCCCTGACCGGGAATCGAACCTGCGACCTTTTAGTATGGGGCAAAGTTCCAACCAACTGAGCCTCACCTGCCAGGCTGAACTTTGAAAACTACATGCTAAGTGTAATAAGATAGACACACAAGGACAAATGTTACATGATTTCATATATATGAGGGACCTAGAACAGGCAAATTTATAGGAACAGAAAGTAGAACACAGGTTATCAGGGGCTGGGGCATGGAAGGGAGGCAGACAGGGAGTTACCGTTTCATGGATACAGTTTCAGTTTGGTCTCGTTAAAAAGTTCTGAAAATGGACAGTGGTAATGGTTGAACAACATTGCGAATGTACTTAATGCCACTGAATTGTACCCCTAAACATGGTTAAAATAGTAAATTTTATGTTACTTATATTTCAACACAATAAACAATGTTACACAATTTATGTTAAACAAAAACCTTCACAACTCAGTAGTAGCTATCACCAATATAGTGCTTACTATGTTACAGACATGATTCTAAGCAAGTCATTCACTGAAACCTCAAAACAACTTTAGCCTGGCCAGCGTGGTTCAGTGGTTGAGAGTCGACCTATGAACCAGGAGATCACAGTTTCTCAGTCAGGACACATGCCTGGGTGTGGGCTCGATCCCCAGTAGGGGGCGTGCAGGAGGCAGCCGATCAATGATTCTCTCTCATCATTGATATTTCTATCTCTCTCTCCCTCTCCCTTCCTCTCTGAAATCAATAAAAATGTTTTAAAAAAACACAACTCGCCCTAACCGGTTTGGCTCAGTGGATAGAGTGTCGGCGGCCTGTGGAAAGGTTCCCAGGTTCGATTCCGGCCAAGGGCATGTGCCTTGGTTGTGGGCACATCCCCAGTAGGAGGTGTGCAGGAGGCAGCAGATCGATGTTTCTAACTCTCTATCCCTCTCCCTTTCTCTCTGTAAAAAATCAAAATATATTTTTTAAAAAACAACACAACTCTATAAGGCAGTACCAATATTATCAACCCCATTTTACAGATGAGAGAATTGAGGTACAGAGAAGTTGAGTAACTTGCCCAAGGTCACACAGCTTGTAAATAAATGGTGGAGCTGAGATTCTAGTCCAGGCATTCTGCCTCCAGATATGGTGCCTCTATCCTCTATACTATGCTGCATTCATGTAAGTGTATAGAGAGATCTAGAAGAAAGCACACTCTGGAGAGGCAAGTGGTACGGGCTTGGGTTGTCCAAAGAGACTGCATCTTTATATATATACTAGAGGCCCGGTGCACGAAATTCGTGCAAGAGTAGGCCTTCCTTCCCCCGGCTGCTGGCACTGACTTCCCTCTGGCATCCAGGACCTGGGCTTCCCTCCAGCACCTGGGACCTGGGTTTCCCTCCGGCTGCTGGCAGGCACCCGGGACCCGGGCTTCCCCCGCAGCCCTGGCTTCGTCTGTAGGTTGTCCGGAACGACGTCTGGTCTAATTAGCATATTATGCTTTTATTATTATAGATATGTATAAATTTATTTATTGATCAGAGAGGAAGAGAGAGGGAGAGAGAGATAGAAACATCAATGATGAGGGAGAATCACTGATTGGCTGCTTCCAAAATGTCACACACTGGGGATCCAGCCCACAACCCCTGCATGTGCCAAGACCAGGAATTGAACCCTGACCACAACCCTTGACTGGAATCAAACCCGGGACTCTTCAGGCTGCAGCCGACACTCTATCCTCTGAGCAACACCAGCTAGGGCAATTTATGCACTATTGTATAACTGAAAATAATTTAGCCCTGCCGGTGTGGCCCAGTGGTTGAGCGTGGACCTATGCACCATGAGATCATGGATCATTTCCGGTCAGTGTACATGGCCAGGTTTTGGGCTCGGTCCCCAGTAGGGAGCGTGCAGGAAGCAGCTGATCAATGATTCTCTCTTACCATGGATGTGTCTACCTCTCTCTCCTCTCCCCTCCTCTCTGAAAGCAATAAAAAAATATTTTTAAAAAGAATGTAATTGCTCTGGCTGATGTGCTAAGTGGTTAGAGCATCGCACCAAAGGTTCTCTGGTTTGGTTCCTGGTCAAGGGCACATACCTAGGTTGCAGTTCACTCCCAGCCCCCATCAGGACACATGCTGGAGGCAGCCAGTCGATGTGTCCCTCTCACATCTCTCTCTCTCTCTCTCTCTCTCTCTCTCTCCCTCCCTCCCTCCCTTCTACTCTCTCTGAAAAAAACAATGGAAAAAGTGTCCTCAGGTGAGGATTAACAATGATGACAAAAAATTAAAGTAAAAATAAAAGATAAAAAAAGAAAAGAAAAAAACAAATATATAACAATAAAAAGTGGGCAAAAGAGTTGAACAGCACCACAAAATGCTATTCAAATGGCATATATCTATCTATCTATCTATCTATCTATCTATCTATCTATCTAGATATGAAAAGGTTCTGCCTTGGCCGGTGTGGTTGGGTGTCCCAGGCACCAAAACTTTGTGGGTTTGATTCCCAGTCAGGGCACATGCCTGGGTTGCAGGTTTGATCCCTCGCAGCAGATGGATGTTTCACTCTCACATCGATGTTTCTCTCTCTCTCTCTCCCTCTCCCTTCCTTTCTCTCTAAAAATCAATTTTAAACTCTTAAAAAAATAAAAATACAGGCAATAGCAAGTGTTTAGGGAAATTCTAATGCATGACTCCAGGGATGTAAATTGGTATATTCACTTTGGGAAACTGGTGAAAGAAAGTGAATGACACATGCCCACTCGGTGACCAGTAATTCCACTCTGAGATCCATACCTAGCAGAAATGATTGCGTATGTTTATCAAAAGACATGTTCTAGACTGCTCATAGCAGCACTACCCATAATAGCTAAAATGTGGACACTACCCAGATACTCACCGACAGTAGAATGGATAAATGCATCGTGGTTCATTCACACCGTAGAATACTACACAGCATTGAGAG
Source organism: Myotis brandtii (assembly GCF_000412655.1). Lineage (NCBI taxonomy): Eukaryota > Metazoa > Chordata > Mammalia > Chiroptera > Vespertilionidae > Myotis > Myotis brandtii. Next base: position 466,928 of record NW_005353927.1, read on the forward strand.
TGAACGATCTCCATCTACACACAGTAATATGGATGAATCTAACAAAAAATGTTGGTCAAAAGAGACCACTTAGTGTGCAATTGCACTTATATAAAGTGTAAAAACAGGGGAAACTAATCTATGGTCATAGAAATCAGGAAAGTGATTTTCCTCCTTGGGAAGAGGGGAGTGACTGGAAAGGAACAAGGAGAGGGGAGAGCTTCTGAGACATTTATCATATTGTTTCTTTTATAAAAAATATTCTTATTGATTTCAGAGAGGAAGGGAGATAGAAACATCAATGATGAGAGAGACTCATTGATTGGCTGCTTCCTGCCCACCCCCTACTGGGGGGGATCAAGCCCGAAACCCAGGCATGTGTCCTCAGCTGGAATTGAATCTGGGACCCTTTAGTCCACAGTCCAATGCTCTATCCACTGAGCCAAACCAGCTAGGGCTGTCATATTGTTTCTTAATCTGGGTGCTGGGTATAGGCATGTGTTCTCTTTGTGAATAGTTGATTTGTGCACTTGTCAGTATGCATGTTATATTTCAATTTAAAAACATTTATTTATTTATTTATTTTTCTAAAAATATATTTTATTGATTTTTTTACAGAGAGGAAGGGAGAGGGATAGAGAGTTAGAAACATCGATGAGAGAGAAACATTGATCAGCTGCCTCCTGCACACCTCCTACTGGGGATGTGCCTGCAACCAAGGTACATGCCCTTGACCGGAATCGAACCCGGAACCTCTTGGTCCGCAGGCCAACGCTCTATCCACTGAGCCAAACCGGTCAGGGCAAAACATTTTTATTTATTGATGTGAGAAATTTGTTGTTCCATTTATTGATATATTCATTGGTTGGTTCTTGTATGTGCCCTCACCAGGGATGGAATCCACAACATTGCCATATCAAGATGACGCTCTAACAATAGAGCTACCCGGCTAGGACGAGTCAATTTTAAAAAATGTTTTTTATTGATTTGATAAAGGGAAAGAGAACCGTCGACGGCTGCCTCCTACACGCCCCCTACTGGGGATGGATCCTGCAACCAAGGGCATGTGCCCTGACGGAGAATCAAACCTGCGACCTTTTGGTGCATGGGACGAGGCTCAGGCAACTAAGCCACAGCGGGCAGGGCCGATATTTAAAGTTTATAGAAATTGAGAGGTTCATTATCAATTCTTGCATCATCTATCTAGTGCGTGCCCACTGCACTGGTCGTTAGGCGCTGAGATAATGCAGGGAGCCCGAGCATCTCCTCCTCCCATTTCTCCCCCGTGATTGGCTGACCTTCTGGCCAATGGCGGAAGACTACACCGCTCTCTGCGTCTCCCGCAGCATCAGCGAGCTGCAGCTCCGCAGTTCGGCTGGTAGGTGGCGCTGTGAGCACACCGACGCCTCGGTCGAGTGCAAACTTGGTCCCCACCCTCTCTGATTCCTTCTGATTCTGAGAAATGGAGAGAGACTATGCTCCAGCACCTCCAGCCTCTTTGCAAAATTCTTTTGTAGCTTTTTCCGCCTGTACGTCTCTCCCATGCTGGTCCGGACTCCCAGGCCCCGCCTTGTACCTACTCTGGCTTTTGGGTCCCAGTCACTGGGGCCTCCAGGGCAGTGCCTAGGAAATCTTGACAGCGGCCCAGGCCGGCAGTCGGAACTTCTTTCTGTCGAATAATTGTTTACTGGGCTGTTTATTTATCCTGGAGTGGAGGCTAGCGGTGTGTACGCGGGCGGCTGCCCCAGGGAAGCCTGCTTCCTGTGGTTGGCTTGCTCAGCTGACACCCGCCCTCTTTAGCACGGGAAAGAATTGCAGAGCTGGGAGGACTTTCCTTGGTGGTTCTGTTAGGTCATCCAGGGAAACCCTGCCCGAGCCCCTGCCTTATGCCTGGATCTATACTGGGGACATCAGCGGTGACCGAGAGTCCCAGCCGTGTCCTCACCGGCCTCACAGTCTGGTGGGAGAGAAAGACCCATCACCAGACATGGACCATCCAGGGTGGTCAGGGTTTGGGTGAAGGGCCCGAAGGGGCTGTTTGTGGGAATCAAGACGGGCAGTCTGGCCCAGCCTGGCAGGTCAGGGAGGGCCTCTGGAAGAGCTAGCACCTGAAAGAGGGGTAGGAGTTAGGCATGGGACAAGACTGTGCCTTTTTAGCTGCCATGCATTTCCCCAGGGCCTGTCATCATCTCCTTTGTTTAACATTGGATTCCTTTATTTATTAATGAACAAATATTTATTGTGGATTATTTGCCAGATGGAGGAACTAGCCAGAGTCCCTGACGTCAAAGGGCTCACACATAAAATAGTGATACCAATACAGAACTTCAAACTCTGATGGAGTGCTATGAAGAATGACGAGAGTGCTCTTGCTGGTTTGGCTCAGTGGATAGAGCGTCGGCCTGTGGACTGCTGGGTCCCGGGTTCGATTCCGGTCAAGGGCACATGCCTGGGTTGCAGGCTCGATCCCCAGTAGGGGGCGTGCAGGAGGCAGCTAATCAATGATTCTCTCTCATCATTGATGTTTCTCTCTCTCTCTCCCTTCCTCTCTGAAACTAATAAAAATATATTTTAAAAAAAGAATGACGAGAGTAATCTATCCACTTGTCTGTTTGAATCGCAAATCTGCCACTTAGAAGCTGTGTAACCTCTCTGTGCCATAGTTTAGTAGAATAATAACTATAGTCTAAACATTAATTAACTCACTTGATCCTCCACAACACCTTTTGAGTAAAGTGCTTCAGAATGTTGCCTAGCATAAAGTGCCTATTTTTATCAAAGAATGATGGGCCAGGACAAATCTGGGAGGCCACCCTGAGGAAGTGACTTCAACTTGAGACTTGAAGGATAGGAGTTGATGGGCTTAAAAAGGGGGAGGGGCCCGGCTGGGGTGGCTCAGTGGTTCAGCATCAACCTGTGAACCAGGAGGTCACAGTTGGATTCACCATCAGGGCACATGCCCGGGTTGTAGGCTTGAACCCCAGTAGAAGGCATGCAGGAGGCAGCCGATCAATGATTCTCTCTCATTATTGATGTTTTCCTCTCTCCATTTCCTTTCCTCTCTGAAATCAATAAAAATATATTCTAAAAAAAGGGGGGGGTATCTAGGTTCAGTGAATGAACCTAGTCTTCTCTCTTCTCTAGGTGCTGCCAGTTCACAAATTTCCCAAGGTTAGAAAAAACTGGAACACTACATTGGAGTTATAAAGACATTAATTGGAGAGGGGAATCTGGTGCCCGCTTCCTCCATTATTTCTGGTGTTCCCTCAAGCAATTTCAAAATCACTTACAAACCAGGGTTGGCAGTAGTAGCCTAAAGAAAATCTAGCCCGCCCATGCACTTGGTTGGCTCCCAGTGCTTAAGACAAACTTCAAAAAAAAGGTCACTAACATCTAAGAATGAGATTTCATGCATTAAAAGTGCTAAATTTTTGCCCAGATGGCATGGTTCAGTGGTTGAGCATTGCCCTATGAACCAGGTCATGATTCCCAGTCAGGGCACATGCCCAGGTTGTGCTTGCTCCTCAGTGTGGGCGTGCAGGAGGCAGCCGATCCATGATTCTCTCATCAATGATGTTTCTGACTCTCTCTCTCCCTCTCCCTTCCTCTCTGAAATCACTACAAATATTTTAAGTGCTCATTTTCTTTTTTGAAAAAAAGGGGTCATGGAAACAACTCTGATCAGCAATCAGAAAACTTTTATTTAAATATGTTTTTATTTATTTATTTATTTTTTGGTAAGAGAGGGGAAAGGAGAGGGAGAGAGAAATAGAAAGATCCCAGGCATGTTTGACGGGGAATCGAACTTAAGGCAACCTCCTGATGCATGAGAGGATGCTCAACCAACTGAGCCACACCGGGCCGGGCCAGAACTCTTTCATTTGATGGGGTGTCTTAAAACTTGAGCGCATGTAATTTTATCATCGCTTATAGAGCCAGGCATGATTTTCAGCGCTTTACAACTATAACTCAATCCTCACGACTCTACGAGGACGGTAAGATTATTATTCCATTTTATAGATGAAGAGACTGCGGAGAGAAACGCAAAGCGCAATGGGGAGCACAGCCTTTCTTCGTGCATTCCATAAATACTGACTCGGCGCCCGGAACGCTCATCGTCCGTGATCCGTATTTCCGGGGGGGGGGGGGACCCAGAGGAACCCCTCCTCAGTTCTGAGGAACTCGAGTGTTACGGCGGGCAGCTTGCCGTCACTACTATTTCCCCTCCGCTCGCCCACGCTGACAGTAGCTTTGCAGTCATCTGTGCAATGCTGGCCGGAAAGCCAGGGCTCCCCTCCCGGCTTTCTGGAGACCGCAGAAACCAGAACCAGTAGCCTGGATGCGAGCGTTGTCTGCAGATTTCCTTCACCGCCGGGGAAAGAGCACGCGCTCCCCAGCCCCGCCCCTTCGCCAGCGACGACCAATGGCGAGGCTCGGTTGGGCTGAGGCGGGCCAACCCCTCCTCGTGCTCCCCAGTCAACTTCTCGGCTGGGGTGCGCTCCCCCCTCCTTAGCCCCTCCTCACCGCCCCACGTTACGTCTTCCCCTCTCTCCTCCTCGGTTACCCCGGGAGCTGCAGCTCGCGCGGCCAACCCACCTCCCCTGGCCTCTCATTGGCTGGTCAGGTCCCGCGCGAGCGGAATCGCCCCCGCCCACGCAGGACGGGCCGTGCCTCCCTCCAGCTTTCTCCCGGAGC
>NW_005353927.1:472638-528406 GCF_000412655.1 Myotis brandtii
CCCCGCCCTCCGCCCGGGATCTCGGCATCTGCCTCGCCACCCCCTCCCCACACTTGAACCACTCTGCTCCCCATTCCGCACCCCCTCCCCTTCCGCCGTGGCCCCTCCTGGACTCTGCAGTGCTCGTGGGACCCCCCTTCCGCAGTCACCCTTCTGCGCCCCTTCATTCAGGACCCCCGCTTGGACATCCGTGACCTCCCTGCCTCTCCTCCGACCCCGCTCCCTCCTGCCCTCCTCGCTGACCTGCCTGCTCTTCCCCTTCTCGCAGGGTCGGTTGCCTCCCCAGGAGCTGTCCCTCTAGGACCCGCGGCCCCACCTCCTCGGAGAGCCTTCCGAGACCCTGTTCGTCTAGCCCTGCCGTCCCCGGGCCCTCTCCCTGGGCTTGATCTCTCCTCCGTCCTGGGCCCCGCTGCCCACTCGCAGCACCTGCTGCTCCCCGGGGGTGCCCCTGGCTCTGTGACCTTCCACACCTCAGCTCTGGCCCCGGCTCCCTCATGCTGTCCCCTCCCTCTCCTCCCATCTTTCTTCTTTTTTTTGTTATTCAGACCCTTCCCTCTCTTCCAGACCTGTCTGCCTCCCGGTTCTTCTACCCCTTGCCCAATTCCAGCTCTTGCTGTGCCCCCTAACCTGCTTGCTTTTCGACTGACCCTGCCTTTCTGGAAGCAGCCTCCTCCCCATGTCTGACCCTGCAGAGCTCTCGTTTCTGCCATGCACGTCTCTGCCGACTCTTCCCTAGCCCAGCCCGTCTCTCCCTAGCCCAGCCTCTCCGAGGCCTCGGTGCTGCCCCGAGGACTCAGTCTGCCCCAGGGTTCTTGAGGGTTTTCCCTAGCCCAGCCTCTCTCCGAGGACTCAGTCTGCCCCAGGGTTCTTGAGGGTTTTCTCTTCCCACCTCGTCTTTGCCATCTTTGCCATTCTTGAGCCGTTCCATTCATTTGCTCCCCCTGTCTTTGACCTGTCTCCCCTTCAGTTCTTTCCTCTTTTTTTTTTTTTTTGCTCCAAGTCCTCTCATCTCCATTTTGGCCCTTTACCTCATTAAAGCACCGATAACTTCTCTCTGACCCATCATCCCCTTCCCTTCCCGTCCTTCATCTCATAGACCGGCCCCCAAGTCCTCTTTGCACCTGCTCTTCCATTTGTTCATTGCTGCCCCATCCTCTCCAATGTCTTCCTCCCAGCTCTGCCTCCTTGGAGCTGTCCACTTGCTCACCTATGTTTTTGGACCCGTTTCAACTTTCCCTACGGCTGTCCCTGCTTGCAGTGGTCCTCTTTAACCCCGGGCTTCTCCTAGCCGCCTCCACCTCTGCGGCTTCTCAGCTCTGAGATGACCGCCTGACCTTCTCTCCCCCCACCATCTTGATTCAGCTCTCAACCTCCACTCTCTCCTTTCTGGTATTTGCCCTCCCCACTTTGCCCTGCCTCATACCTTCTTTTTGAGCCTTCCTTCCCTGAATTCTGCCCAATATTAGAGCTGTCTTTTTAAGCATTCCTTCCTATCATCCCCTGCCTCCCCAGCCCCAGAATCCCCTCTTGGAGCCTCCTGAGGTTTTGGATGGATTCTTCCTCCCTTTGAAACCCCTCTCCCAATTTTGTTCCTCATTGGTTTCTTTCCTCCCTTACCTTTTCTTTCCCCTAGTATCCTGCCAGGCTCTTCCCATTAAGTTATCAGACTTGCTTCTCCTAGCTCCCCTCCCGGGCCCCACCCATTCCCCATTGAGTGCTCCCCCTCTTCAGGCATGTCTTCCTCTAGTTTCCATGCTCAGCTTTGGAGAGGAAGGGGCTGGGTTGGATCTAGGGTTCTCTAGGCTCTGATTTAGACTGCACATTCCCTCTGCTCCCTGATCCTGAGGGTTTTATCCTGAGGAATCCTGTGAGATCTGGGTACATCGGTGGGTGCTGGTTGATTGGTCACTGCTCTCTGGAGTCTGGGAGTGTCCCCCCATCTCCCCATCCCCCGTTACCAAGGTTAGTCGTGGTGGGGGGGGGGCAGATCTCTTTCCAGCGCCCCATTTTCTTTTCCTCTCCCATTTTGATCTCCTGTCCCTTCAGTTCCCTGGGCTTTGCTGCTTTGTGTCCTTCAGAAAAGGAGAGTGCAGCTGCTCACAGGTCTTGCTTCTCTTTTTCCCTCCCCCCCTTTCTCTGAGCTATTGTAAAGAGACAGTTGTACCCTCTCCCCCTTCCACCTCCAAGCCAGCACCCTTTGGGAGAACTTAGGAGTGTGCTTTTTGTTTTGTTTTGTTGTGCAGCTGACAAGTCATATTTTTGTTTTACCCCTGTCTGGGGAAATGCCAGTTCTCAAGTTCCCCCCAATCTAACCAGGGGTTATGGACACACTTAGTATTTACTGCTCTGGGTCTGCAGAGGAGTCGTGCCTTCTCTAATGGCCTCTGGTTTGCAGTGTAACTTGTGGGAGGGGTAGGGGAGAGTGGTCTTATTTCTTTTTTACCTCTGCCCCAGGAAGGCTTCAACTTCCTGGTCTTGAAAATAGTGAGGGCCTGGGTTTGGAACGCTCTTTGCGGTTGTTTGTTGAAAGAGAGTGCCAAGTGTCACTCAGATTTCTGCCCTCTGGTATTGCAGGCACTTCCACCCACAGGAGTTGAATGCCTCTGGGCAGATTCATGCTGGATTTTGGGGGGAAGGGGCTCACTGCTGTACAGGGTTATATGGGTGGGCCCTGACATGCCCCAAGCCTTTTAAGGGACCTGATTTGGTAGTGAGATCGCGGTGCCAGAAACTGGCAGATTTGGTTGGATTTTTGGTCTTATTACCTGGGAAATGTAGCTTAGCCACCTTTCCTTGAGCTGTTTTCTTCAGTGATCTTATGTTGGGGGTGGGGTTTAGGAAATTCATTCAGAGGAAGAGGTGGTTTTTACAGAAAAGCCATCCAACTATTTTCCTTCCTTAACTTAGGAGAGGGAACCTTTTGCATGTCCTAGGTTTATTTATTTTACTTCTTAAGTAAATCAAAAGCCTGATTTCCCCCCTTAGGAATTGGCCTAGGGCAATTGCATATTAAAGCATCCATCCAGCTGTGAAGGAACATTTACTGGAAGGACTCTATTTCTTAACTGAGTTATGATCAAACTTTATTTACTTCAGCACTTATTTAAAAATAGTTTTATGTGAACACATTTGAAATAAAAAAACATTGACTGTCATCTACAAAATTGGACCATTGACCGACTGACTCATCACATGTTAGGGCATTTGTATGTAAGACAATGGGCAGGGCTGGCTGGGTAGTAGATCCATATGGCTCTTTTAGCTTCTAACTTCTTAGAACTTTAAATTTTCTGACAAGCAGAGGCTGGTAATTTTGATTATGTATGGCATGTATCTTCACCATTATTGACTTAAGAATTTTGATTCATTTCCCCTGGTTTCTGTTAATTTCTGAATTTTGGCCTTGTGAATTATGATTAATTCTCTGAATTTTATGGTCCCCATGTTGGTATAAATAATTGTGTGTTTTGTGTGTGTGTGTGTTTTGGAGAAGAAGGGAGAGGGATAGAGAGAAACTTCCATGAGAAAGAAACATCATCGATCAGCTGCCTCCTGCATCCCCCTACTGGGTATCAAGCCCAAAACCAGGGCATGTGCCCTGACCGGGAATCGAACCCGTGACCTCTTGGTTCTAAGCCATTGCTCAACTGCTCAGCCACACCGGCTGGGCGGTATAAATAGATTTTTAAAAATCTTAATGTGGAAATGGCAGCTAATTAAGAATACAAACAACTATGTGTGCAGTACTGCTCTGTGTTCCAGGGTTTTAGCACCACTGGCAGGATAGAAAATTTCTGCATGCCCAGAGCCCAAGTTTACATAATAGGAAGAGAGGAGACAGAAGAACAAAGAGCTGATTTTTCTTCCTCACTGGTAACTGATGTTCCGAAGACTGTCAGATTTCTCTGATGGTAGCAGAGGCTCTAACCCCAGTATCAACATTTGCTCTCATGATGGAATTGGGTGCTACAGAAATCCGAGGTGGTAGCCTTGGCCTTCTGGAACAGTTAATGTGCCAGGTGGGGGTAGGGTGTGGAGCAGGAGATGGTGGTAGACGACTGTTTTCAACCTAGTGACATGTCTTCAAGGGCTTTTGCCCTGCCTAGAATATCTTTGCAATACTGGCCTGCTCAAAGTTCTCTTCTTTTTTTTAACCCTTTTTTCTGGTTATGTTCCCCGTCCCTTACATATCTCCCCTTTTTTTTCTTGGCACGATGTATTTTTCTTGGCATGAAACATTTAAGACAATAAGGCGGGGGGAAATAGTCATTCCTTTTGATCCAGACACATGGAAGGAGTTGTCCACGTGTAGATCCATGGGCCTGATGGTGGCTTTTGGCAAAGAACAGGCTGGGAGGAGTAAGACTTGCACAGATGACTAAACCACAGCTTCAGCCCTAGCCTGTTTGGCTCAGCGGATAGAGCGTCGGCCTGCAGACTGAAGGGTCCCAGGTTCCATTCCGGCCAGGGGCACATGCCCCGGTTGTGGGCTCAATCCCCAGTGTGGGGCGTGCAGGAAGCAGTCAAGCGATGATTCTCTCTCATCATTGATGTTTCTCTCTCTCCCTCTCCCTTCCTCTCTGAAATCAATAAAAATGAGGTTAAAAAAATAAATAAACCACAGCTTCATAGGTATTTATTTATTTAGTCAGTCTGTATGTGATGGGAAAACATGAGGTCAGTACAGTTGGAGATTGAAAAGGTGAGAGTGGTTTTTCCTCTCTAGTCTCCTCTGCTTTTCCATCATCGGTTTGTGGGGTTCTGAGGCGTTAGGCCTCTTGCAGGGCCTTCCTGTGATCTGCTGTATTGTCATTCACCACTTGGTGATCTGAACTGCCTTAATTTACCCAGTCAGTGGGACATTTTATGGATCATCTAGTCCAGTTGTTTAAATTACCTTTTCTACACTTTATAAAATAGGTAAATTTGGAGATGCTCTGCTTGAAGTGGGAGGAAGTTGATTAGCAGAAATCCCTTGAGCTTGGAACAACACAATTTGAAAATTAGTGCCTGGTCTGGTCTCCTGATTTACAGGTGGGGAAATGGAAGGCTTGCAAAAGGGGTATGGGGACAGGCTTCCTGTCATAGTTGAAAGCGTACTAGACATACCGGTGGGAGACCTTCTGGTCTGGGCTTAACCCAATTAGTTGGAATGTTGGGCAGATGCTTCACCTCTTCCGACTTCACATTTCCTAGTCTGAAGTGTACTGTTCCGTCTAGCTGATTGTAGATTCTTGTTCTGAGTCACATACCAGATTAGAGCTGGGACTGGACTCCTGGTGTGACTCTGACTACCTCTCTCCCAGATTATGTTCTGTAACCCAGAATTGGGGGTAGGGGCTCTTTCCTGGGGATGCAGTATAATGAACTGGATTACCTTTGTTGTATACTTTTTCAAATGTAAAATAAACATTGCCTCTCTTTCATCCATTTGCAAGAAAATTAGTTTCTAATTTAGGGGTAAAAGGGGCATCCAGATTGTATTAACTATAACTACATAACTAAAACCATATACCTCTTTAAAAAACAATATGGAATTTTTCAAGCTGAGTCATTGTTAACGTAGGCTCTCAAATAGCAATGGTCTGAATAGCACTTGAATTGCTGTCATTAAGAAATGCAAACAAATCATTCGTGTTCATCTTCCTGAAAGTTTATTTCTATTTAAATTTTGATATAGTGCTTCATCTATGAAGAATTCTTGAAAATAACTTAATAACAGTCTAATTTTCATTTATTTGCTTCTCTGATAATTAAGAAACACCCTTAAGTTGGTAGATTAGCAGAGAACCAGGTACTTTCAGCCATGAAGCTGAAAAAGTAACACTTATTTTAGTTGAAAACAGCCAGACTTGCCTATCTCCTTCATCTTCCTTTATTTAAATGAACATTTTCATTTTATGAAATTTCCAACAGTTGTGACTGTTGCATTATGCATCTGTAGGTATTTCATACCTTTTTGCTCTCTTAGAGTCTCTGCATTCTAATTGGAAAATGCCCTTTTGCTGGTCACTGTAGTAATATTTGTACTTGGTAATAGATTTCAAACTATTTTTTAAATATTTTTTTTTATTGATTTCAGAGAGAAAGGGGGAGGGAGAGAGAGAGAGACATATCAATGATGAGAATCATTTGATCGGCTGCCTCCTGTACACTCCCTACCGGGGATTGAGGCCGCTAGCTGGGCATGTGCCCTTGACTGGAATAGAACCTGGGACCCTTCAGTCTGTAGGCCGATGCTCTATCCACTGAGCCAAACTGGCTAGGGCAGAATTTGAACTATTAAAAGGCAGCTTCCTATGGTGCAAAGAATGTTGAATTGATAATGAAGAAACCAGTGTCCCAGCCCTGGCTCTATCGCTTACTGGCTGTGTGATTTTCATTTCTTTGGACTGCAGTTACTTCGTTTAAAACAGGTGGGGAACATCTGGCTGTGGACTGTATAAGGCCCTCAAAATCAATTGGTCTGGCTCTGCCAAGGCATTAGGGGTGAGTTAGTTAAATGTGTAACCAAATATAGCAGGCTAATTTTTAAAAAAATATGTTTTTTATTGATTTGAGAGAGAAGGGATTGGGAGAGAGAGAAACATGAATGATGAGAGAGAATCATTGATGGGTTGCCCCCAACATGCCCCCCACTGGGCATGTCCCTGATCAGGAATTGAACTGGGACTTCCTGGTTCATAGGTTGATGCTCAACCACTAAGCCACGCCAGTTGGGCTAGCAGGTTAGTTTTTATGTTGATAATTTTGTGTGGCCCGTGAATGATATAAATATCCAAATGGCAGTTGTCAGAAAAAGGTTCCCTACCCCTGATTTAAAAAATAAAGGGATTATACTAGTTGGGTCCCTTTCCACCTTGTTTTATAGCGAATAATACTCAAATGTCTTCTTTCTTTTTGAGGAAGCGGACCCTCTCATATATCTTTCATTTTCCATCACACCTAGCAAAATACCTTGGACATAGTAGACCCCAGTGCATAATAGTGATTGAATTCACACAGGTGTCAAAGCCTTTTTTCTTTTGATGGGGGGAGATGTGTATACTAACTATAAGGTCATTTTTAGGCTTTAAATTCTTAGAGGGCAAGCCTTCCTGGTCAGTATTTAATCTTCATACATATGTACACACATGAATCCTAAGTGTCTTGTCCAGGGTTACACAGATAATAGGTGGTAGAGCTGTGGTATGAATCTATGTCTATCTGGTTCCAAAATTTGTGCTTATTTTATTAGACTGCCTTGTCTCTGGGATATAAGAAGAAGCTATAATTCATCCCCTTGAGGAGTTTATAGTTAGTTATAAACAATTAACTATATATAATACTAGAGGCCCGGTGCACGGCTTCGTGCACCAGTGGGGTCCCTCAGTCTGGCCAGCCCCTATTGGGGCCATCTCGCCCAGTCCTGATTGGGGCCAGCTGGCAGGGGGAGGGAACGTGGGAGGTTGGCTGTGGGAGGGGAGTTTGGCTGTGGGAAAACACTGACCACCAGGGGGCAGCTCCTGCACTGAGCACCTGCCCCCTGGTGGTCAGTGCGCATCATACGTTCGGTCGACCGGTCATAATGGTCACTTAGGCTTTTATATATACCAGTATAGATAGGGTGGGGTGAGGGAAGTAAATGGTGTGTAAACCAATATGATTGGGGGGGGGCGGGGGGAAAAAAAACCCCAATATGATTAATTTCTGGTTCCTTGGGAGGCAGTCCCACAGTAATAAAGATTTTCATATTCAGAAACTGAGCACACGTAGGTTCTACATCATAATATTTTGAAAAGAATCTATAGCCACAAGTACCAGCTTGTCTTTCTAGCCAGCATATTTTAAAAGTTAAGCATTTTATTTCTGACCCGGATTCAAACCCATGTATAACAAAACTATATAAGTAAACTTATCTAACAGAAAGAAGATAGAAATGTTTGGTCCTGGAATGACTTTTAATTTATATTTTCTTTGGCAAATAGAAAAGTACCTGCGTAGCTCTGAACCGGGAGATTTTCTTCTTTGAAGAAAACTCTAGGCAACTAGAACTATATAGGTAAAAATAAACTTTGCCCCTTGACTTATTTATGTGGAGCTCACTATAATCTTTTTTTTAAACTGCAATTCAAAAGTTATTAAATAATGTTGGTGGGCTGTTGGCCAGTTTCAGCTAATAGCCTCCTGAAGTGTAAAAAATCATACTTCTCCCCATCTCCATTTCAAGAAAGGTCAAAACTGTGGCTTCATCTATTGCAGCCTGCACTACTTAGGAATAAGACAAAGGAAAATGATTATCTTTAATTGCCACAGGCAATTAAAAAGGATTCTTTGTTCAGTAACAAATTGATTGTGTACAAATGAAAGCCAGCACTGCATTAATACAAGATTATTAGATTCTTGAAATCTGCATCTTCAGCCAGAGTGGCTTTCACTTTAAGGGAATGTTTTGCTGGGAATTGGGTACCTAAATGCATGGCCGTAAAAATAGCACCAGGTCTTTATTTTTCAAAAATGTTTATTAAATATGTAGATGCAAGGTTGGTGGATGCTATTTTTTTCCTTTCTGTTTTGTATTTTTATTTTATACATGCTATTTTTTTTTGATACCAAATCATTGAATACTGTTTAAAATGTTGCAGGCCTATAGGAAATACCTTCCTCTGATTGGTCAGTCAGTTGAGGAATGTAGATAAAACCTTTGATAAATGAGGGAAAAGGGGACAGGGCCCCTGACTGATTCAGGAGTGGGTCTCAGCTATTGGCATATGCCCAGAATTAATAAACAGTCACAGAAGCTTAAAAATGGCAAAATTAGCTAAAGCAATTGTGATTTGATGTTTTGTGTGTGTATCCAAGGAATACATATGTTTTCTTGTGTACAGATCCCCTTTTAACATTTTTTTCTTTTCTTTTTTGTTATTAATCCTCACCCAAAGATCTTTTTTCTATTGACTTTTAGAGAGAGTGGAAGGGAGGGAATGGTATGGAGGGGAGAGAGAGAGAGAAAGAGAGAGAGAGACAAACATTAATGTAGAGAGAGACATATTGATTGGTTGCTTATTGCAAGTGCACGCCCTACCCCCAGTCGGACCAGGGATTGAACCTGCAACCCAGGTACATGCCCTTGACCAGAAAGTGAACCCAAGACCCTTTGGTGGGAGGGGGAGAGACAGAGAGAAACATAGATGTGAGAGAGACACATCAATTGGTTGCTTCCTGCATACCCCCGCCCCCCCCCCCAGGGCTGGGGCCAGGGAGGAGTCTGCATCCAAGCGAGGTATGTGCCCTTGACCAGAATCGAACCCAGGACACTTCAGTCTGCAGGCCAACACTCTATGTACTGAGCAAAACTGGCTAAGGCCATTTTTTTTTTTAAAATTAAGGTACTACTTATGTGTAGAAAAACACATAAATCTTAAGTGTACATATCTGAATTTTCTACATATTGTACAAACCCCTCTTTTATATGCTGGGGCATAATTTACTTTTCCACACAATTCTTAAGATGAAAATGATTTGGGAGTCTCTATTTGAAAGGCACAAATATGAGTGTGCAAAATGGTATTTATAACTTTTCCAAGTTTGTTTAAGGTCACATATCTGATAAAGAATGTGATAATATCTATCTGGTACAAATTACCACAAGTATCGGAAAGCATTCTTTTGATAACAGATCTTCCCTATCTGTGTTGTACTTCCAGATTTTTTGGTCACTGCTGATACTATCGTGATGGGTAAACTGTGGACTTTTTGAAAAGCAGTTTGGTAATGTTTTAAGAGACGTACAGTCCTTGACCTACTTATAGGGGGATCTGTATGGACCATGAAATAGAGATGAGGATAAGGATTGTCTACAGAGATGTTAACTATAGTGATGTGCATAAAAAAGTAAAAGAAACAATCTAAATGTTTTAGCTCTAGGGCAGTGATTTTCAACTGGGGTGTCAATGCCTGACTGATCTCTTTTCCTTTATATTGTTAAAATTAAAAAATGACAATAGCCAACACAACAATAGCTGTCTGGCGTGAATGAATCAAAGTTATACCTATTTTTTTTGACAGATCAGCAACAACAAAAAACTTTATTTTTTTAGTGTGCCACAGAATTTTAGTAAGTAGCTTATGTGTGCTATGAGATGAAAAAGGTTGAAAATTGTTGCCCTAGGGGAATGGTTGCTTTATGGAAAAGTACGAAGTCATTCAAATAGATTGTTTTAGAAAATTCTTGACATGGAAAGGTGCGTACAAAATAAAATTTAAGTATGAGAAAAAAGCAGGATATAGAACTATAAATAGTAAGATTTCAGTAACTTTAAAATATAAGTCGGAAAAAGTGGAAGAAATACGCTAAAGTGCTGTTAGTATTGATCTCTGTTCTGTTGAATTTTGAGTGAAGAAAAATTTTTTCTGAGTTTTCTACAATGATTTTATTATTTTGACTCAGAAAAAAGGATATATATATTTTTTACAGTGTGGCTGTATTATGTTTGGTTTTTCTTATAAACACTTGAAGGAAAAATTGAGCTGAAAAGCAAGAAATTAACAATAGTGCGATCTATTGGACTCTAGTGCCATTGAAGGTGAGGCGATTACCCTTTCTTGGAACAATATTGAATTAATTATTAGCAATATGAATCAGTTAATAACAAAAATATGCTTATTGTGTACCAGGAGACTACTGAGTGTTCCCTCATATCCTCCTAACAGTAGTCCTCTGAGGTAGGTGGTATTTCATTTTCTTCTGGGGAACTGAGGCTTCAGAGAGGACTTGCCTGAGGCCATATGGCTAGTAGGTCCCTGAGGCAGTCTAGTTCCGAGCCTCTGCCCTGAGCCCCGCTCTCTGTCACCTTCTCCGGTGTGCTTTTCACTGTCAGAGGCGAGGAGAACGAAAGTCTACTTCATGTGTAATAGCTGCAGCTAAACCCTAAGTTCTCTTTTCAGAAAGGTAACCCTTCCCCCACCATATTTATTTTAAGAGAAAGGAGCTATTAGTTTATTACTTTTTCCTTTTCTTGGTGAAAATAAAAAAAATGGCCATGAAATTAGTTATATCTTCCCTTTCATGAGCCAAAAGTCTTTAAATAGATGAGATTTAAATAGTTCGATTTATTTAATATGTTTAATTTTATTTAAATATTTAAATAATGAAGGGCTATGAAGCAGAAGAGGGAACAAACTAGTTCTTTGTAGCTTCAGAGGATGTTTTCCTTTTTCTCCCCATTCAACCAGCGTTTGGGTGTCTGCACTGTTTAGAGTACCACTTATACAAAACACGCCTCCTCCTCTCTCAGAGGGTTTATACACCACTTATAAAACAAAAGCAATTCTTTCCTTACAGGTAACACAAGGAACACCCTGTTTCTGTACCAGAAAGTAAAAAATTTAGAAGACCAGTGGCCTGATTTTTCCTCCTGATCTTATCTTAGAGAATTAAGCGTGACTAAACATTTCAACTGAAGAATGCATTGACTAGGACAGTGGTTGGCAAACTGCGGCTCACGAGCCACATGCGGCTCTTTGGCCCCTTGAGTGTGGCTCTTCCACAAAATACCACGTGCGGGCGCGCACGTACAGTGCGATTGAAACTTCATGGCCCATGCACAGAATTCAGTATTTTGTGGAAGAGCCAGTATTTTGTGGAAGAGCCGCACTCAAGGGCCCAAAGAGCTGCACGTGGCTCTCGAGCCGCGGTTTGCTGAGCCGCAGTTTGAAGTCGGTATTTTGTGGAAGAGCCACACAAGGGGCCAAAGAGCCGCATGTGGCTCTCGAGCCGCAGTTTGCCGACCACTGGACTAGGATGATAGATTTCATCTTATTATGAGAAAGAACCTTTTAAGAAAGTGGTCCAAGTTCATGTTCATGTTTTATCTTGAATAAGAAATAACTTGGAGACTTAAAAATTTACCTTGTTTGTTTTTATTATTATTTAACAAGACATTTGCATACACATATACCGGTTTATTTACTGGTAATTTCTTTCATGAGGGAGAGTACCAGCAGACCTGACATTCAAGTGCAAAGTGAGGGGGTTTACATTCAGACATGAGGAAGAAATTGTGAAATCACTTTGGAAGCTCCACAGGACTTTTTTGTTTTGTTCTCACATTTATTCTGTGAACCTGTCACATTTATTCTAGAACATGTCAATAGGAGCACAATGTTAGTTGAAATAAAGGTAAGAATTTTTTGGAGAAAGCAGGAGAAAATTAAGTCTCTGGAGTCTTGCAGCCCTTAGATTCTTGGAATTCCTCAAGCGATGTAAAATACCCTTTTTGCTGTTAATATTCATTTTGCTTTTCACCATTTTTGTGACCTTGGACAAGTCATTTATTATAATTTGAATTCTTGTCTATAAATAAGCCTAAATACCTACTCTGCCTGTCACAAGGCTTTTTGTGTTGCAATTCCAGATTTTTTTGAGAACTAGATGCCAAGAATGAGTGTGGAAACTCTGTGAAGCTGGAAAGCAGTTCAGTTTTCTGGGAGAACGAAAGAGAACAATTTGCTTGATTAAACTGTTTAGGTAAACCAGCGTGATGGAGTGCCACAAAGGCAGCAGCAGGGTGGAAGTCTGAGTCAATAGAGCAGCACATGCTATTGATCTGTTATCTTGTAACTTGCCCCCAGGTAGCAGTCACTTTTAGGATCTGATCAGTAAGTGTCTCGCACATCTAAAGGTTAGAGGTCATAGGCCAAGTAGCAGTTGTTGGGATCTGTTTGGTATTCATAATGTTAGGACTGAGGCCTCAGTTACTTTTTCTCTCATCATGACACATGGCCACATTTTGAACGCTCAATTGATAGGGATTGTTATTCTCAACTGGGAAGTTAAGTATTCATTGGGTGCCAGTTCAGTGAAATTCACTGCCTCCTGCTGCTGGGAATTCCAAGAAGGTAGGTAGACTGATTGCAGAACTCTCTTATAATAGAGTTCTTTTCATCCTTTCATTTTTCTCTCTACAAGAAAAACCCTGATGTTGGCCCTGGCCAGTGTGCTCAGTGGTTAGAGCGTTGGCCTGTGCACCGAAGGGTTGTGGGTTTGATTCCCGGTTAAGGGTATGTACCTCGGTTGTGGGTTCACTCCCGACCCTGGTCTGGGTGAGTGCAGGAAGAAACCAGTCGACATGTCTCTCTCACATTGATGTTTCTCTCCCCCTCTTCTCCTCTTAACTTTCTCTCTGAAAAGCAGTGGAAAAATATTCCTCAGGTGAGGAGTAACAAAACAACCAACAAACAAAACCTGACTGTTGCACTCCTCTGCTTGAAAATCTTTTGTGTTGCCCACAAGATAAAGTTCAGATCCTTAGTGTAGCTATAGAATCCTTAACAGCTTGGCCGGTCCTACCTTCCCAGCCTTACACTTAATGGTCTCTAGAACATGCTGTGCTCTTTTTTCTGCCTCTGTGTTTTTGATGAAGCTGCTTCCTCTCAAGAGGGCCCTTACCAATCCTTTTCAGATCGGTCAATTTCCTACTCATCCTTCAACATCTCAAGTGTCTACTGTTCTCAGACCTTTCTTCCTGGATTCCCCTCAGCTCTGTTCCATTAGCACTTTGTTGGGGATGTTATGCTTAATGCTTGTTTTTGTGTAGCAATATGGTTCTGTGTCAGCAGTCACAAAACACCCATGCTATTCCCTAACCCTGTCCCCCAGCCACCCAGTTGCCCGCCTCAGTGTTTTACCAGAGATATTTTTCCTTCCAGCGATACTTTGTGCACATACAAACAAGCAAATGTAAATACGTGTGGCCTCCGCACCCCTTTACAGGAACAGTAGTATACTATAATTGCTGTTCTGTGTCTTCCTTTTTTTCACAGAATGTTTTGGGAGATCATTCCGTGCTAGCACAAAGGAAGCGTCATCATTCTTTTTGCAGCCTCACGGTGTTCCATTATACAGATATGCCGTAATTAGCCAGTCTCCTATTGGTGGGCACTTGATTTGTTTCCAGTTCTTTGCTTTTGCAATCAGCGCTGTAAGGCAATCTTGAGTATGTATCATTTTGTACATGGGAGATTATACCTGTAGGAGAGATTCCTAGAAGTGCAGCTCTAGACTTTATGTGCCACAAGAGAGATTTTTCTTTTTCTCTCTCTTGTACTTTTTGAAATGGGATTTGTTGTTTTCTGTTTTCTACTTTGCCTAATAAACTGCCTGATTTGGCATGGGTGCCTAATTAATGCCTGAATGGATAGAATAATCTATTTGGGTAGACATGGCAGATTTTGGAAAAAATTGAATACTGATATCCTAAATCCTGTATGGTCCTTGGCTAAACCCTGGAGTTTACTGCTGTTACTGCAGATATCTCCATGGTGTTGGGCATTACAATAGCCCATAGGACATGATTGGAAGGGATCTGCTAGCTCGCTCAGCTTGGGACAGTTTGGACTTTTCAAAACCCCTCTTTCAACATGACAGTCAACACAATCTCTCTCTCCCCTGTGAGCCCACCCTAGGGAAATCCTTTGACTCTCCATCAGTGAAACTAGGTCCTCAGCGACTTCTGCAATAATAACAACCAATGCTTCCTTAGCCTTTTCTATATGCCAGGCACTGTTTTAGGCACTGTACGTGGGTTACCTTATACCTGTTTTGCAGATGAGGAAACTGAGGCAGCACATGTTAGGTAGTAGGCAGAGTAAGAGAAAAGATAGTGACTCTCTCCTCCACTTCCCCTCATTAGGAAGTACCAAACCATTATACAGCTCTAACCAGGCTGGTTTTATATGTGTGCTCTCTCCTTTCTCTTTCGGGTTAACCACCTGTGATTTCACGTATTGACCTTATTATTGGGAAATGCTTCTTCCACGGAAAGGTATTTGGATAAGCATAGTGCATTCTTTGGTTTGTCCCGTTGATCCCTAGTTTAGCTTACCTGTTAAAGATTTCCAGAATGATCTAGCAGTTAATTCCAATTTTGTTTCCCCCTCTTTTTTAGTGAGGTCCTAATTGGACTTTATAGTCTCATTTGTTCATTTTAGAGTATTTTCATGTAAGCTTATCTCAGCAAAATATAATCAAAGCCTATTGCCCAATCCATTTCTGTAATGCCTCCTTGAAGTGTTTTGGTTTTGGGGAAATGGCACTGGAAGTTTTGGGATTGCATGATACTGAGGGGAGGGGCCACTGGCATGTGTTGGCTGTCATCAGCCACCCTGGAATGCTCACATTCATACCCATTTCAAATGCACGCCTTCCCAGACCACCCCTCTTTATTTCCAAGGTCTCAATTAATTGGCACCAGGGCTTCTTTTTTTAAAAAAAATATATTTTTATTGATTTAAGAAAGGAAGGGAGAGGGAAAGAGAAACATCAATGTTGAGAGAGAAATCATTGAACGGCTGTCGTACTGGGGATTGAGCCCGCAACTCGGGCATGTGCCCTTGACTGGAATTGAACCTGGGACCCTTCGGTCTGTAGGCCAATGTTCTATCCACTGAGCCAAGCCAGCTAGGGCCAGGGCTTCTTCTTACTGTCCTTTACAGTAGCCACTAGCCACATGTTTCTAGTTGAAATGTAGCTCGTGGGACTAAGAGATGGAATTTCACATTTTATTTAATTTTGATTAAACTTTAAATGGCTGAAGTATTAAAGAGTGCAGCTCTAGACTTTTATGTGCCACAAGAGAGATTTTTCTTTTTCTGTATCTCCTAACTCTGGCACAGGACCGTGCTCTTTTTGTATTTGTTGGATGTCTGATAAATAGCCCTCAATGGCTGAAATAAGCAAAGTGGAAATACTCCTTAAATTCTACTTCCCAAGGATTACCGTTGTTAACAATTTTGTTTTATTTTTTATTTTTTTAAATATATTTTATTGATTTTCCACAGAGAGGAAGGGAACCCAGGTACATGCCCTTGACCGGAATTGAACCCGGGACCCTTCAGTCCGCAGGCCGACGCTCCATCCACTGAGCCAAACCGGTTTCGGCAACAATTTTGTTTTAATGGTAGAAAAAATTTCCCATTTTTATTGACATTGCAATGATTTCTGCACAGGATTCATCCTTGATTCTAGAAATTGACATCAATCAAGGTGGTTGTGCGTTTGGGAGTTTTAGGAGATGGAGGCTTAGAATGCAGGTCATATATGTAGAAGCACTACTAGTATCACTCAAGTACCTTTAGAAAGGTTGTTGTGACATAATGGAATTTTGTCCTAATGATTAGAGCCCTTAGAGAAAGTCTGGGAGAGGATAAATCATCCTCCTTCCCGCTTCCATATCCCAGATAAATTTTGCCAGCTTTTTTTTTTTTTTTTTTTTTTTTTTTTTTTTTTTTTGGCTTGACTCCTTCTTGGGGTGGTTAGGGTATTTGAAGAAAGAATAAAGAGGATTTATTACTTGCAGGCAAGACTGAAGAAGCAGAAATGGATCTGCTTAAATTTATTTTCTGTTCCATAGTGGAAGCAGTGCATAGGTTCTTTCTGTAAACTGTGTGTGTGCGCGCGCATGCGCGCATGCACAAATGAAAGCACGTGTGTGGAAGCTCATGTTTGTTTTTTTAATCTTTTTATTGATTTCAGAGAGGAAGGGAGAGGGAGAAAGATAGAAGATCAATGATGAGAGAGAATCATTGATTGGCTGCCTCCTGCCTGCCCCCCTCGGGATCGAGCCCAAAACCCAGGCATGTGCCCTTGACCTGGAATCAAACCTGGGTCCTTTCAGTCAGCAGGCCAATGCTCTATCCACTAAGCCAAACCGGCTAGGGCTCATATTTGTTTTTAAAGATGTAACTGAATTCATTTTTTTTGTTAAATTTTCTCGAATACCTAATAGTTCTTGCTACTCCAAATTGTGTCTGTTTTGATAACTTTTATTCTATTCTGAAATGATGTGTTTGTTTACCTTTGAATAGGCTTATGAGGTTGGGAGGTAGGGAGGCATTGATGGAGAGAGTGATGCTAAATGATAAAACCGTGGTGCTCAAAAGTAAAGGAAAGAATTTTTTAAAAAGTCTTTGAGTTAAGTGGAATGTGGGATCTTGGATTGGATCCTGGAATAGAAAAGAAAATGAATGGAAAAAACGGCAAAATCAAAATAAAGTCTGTAGTAGTCTGTAGTTTAGTTTTTGTACCAAAGATAATTTCTTTGCTTTGACACTTATACCATGGTTATGTTAGCATTAGGGGAAGCTGGGTGAAGGGCCATATGGGGACTCTTGTAAGATCTGGAACTTTTCTGTACATCTAAAGTTATTCCAAAATAAGTTAAAAAAAAAAAAAAGCCAAGAAGAGCAAGAGCATTCAAGGGCCGTGACTTCACCAAGGAAGGAGTGGTGTACATAAATTTGGATTATATAAGGGTCCTCCAGGAGCTCTGCCTGTCTGTCTACTTCCCTCCTTAAACTCAATGTTCCAGCCTTGTTGGATGATTGGAGCTCTCCCAGAGATCTTTGCTTCTGGGACTTCTCACATAGTTTCCTTTTTTAGGGTATATTCTTCTGCCACCACCAAAAGAACCACTAAACGGGAAAAAAACACGAACACACACGCCGACTTAAAACCTTAACTAATACCTTTTAATCCTTTAGGTCTGGCTTAGATTTTTTTAAATCCTCACCTGAAGATACTTTTCCATTGATTTTTTAGAGAAGAGTAGAAGGGAGGGAGGAAGAGACACCCATGTGAGAGAGACACATTGGTTGCCTCCCACAGGAATCCTGACTGGGGCTGGCCATGGAGTCAAACCGGCCAGGGCTGGCTTAGATTTTGTTTTTTCTCAGAAAGACTTCCCTGACCCTCACTGGCCAGCCCCGTGCCTGACTTTGCCTCTGAATTTACCCCTAACGTGGTACTTACTGTGTTTGAATTGCCTGCGCTCTTTTCTCTTCTCCAACTGCGTCTTAAGCTCCTTGAAGGCAGGGGCTGTGCTTTTCATTATTTTATCTCTAAGCATATAACTCAGGAATCTAGGCATCATTGATGCTCAAGAAATGTTTCTTGAATAAATAGCTCCACAAGAAGATGCAAGACTCCTGCTCACAGCCTCTCGGGCTCCACTGGCAGTTTCCCTCATGCCCTTAGGCAATTGGGGCTATATACGAGCATGTCGGCCAGATCCCTGCCATCTAGAGAGAAATCGGGACTGCAGAGATGAGAAAGCAATGGTTTTTTACAGGTTTTTTCCTGTATTTCAAGCTCTCAGAGGCCCGATTTAGGAAAATACTTCAAACCCTGCTAGTCATGTAGCATTATCTTTTCCTGTACATGTGAATTTGTATCTCGTTTTACCATAAGAGATAAAGTGTCGGTTGTTTTCAATCTGTTCTTCAGTAAACCAGTCAACAATGATTAATCATCTAGAATGTGTACAGCCCTATGTGGAATACATAATATCAGATATGGCTTTTATGTTGTTGTTAATCCTCACCTGAGGATATTTTTCCCATTGATTTTTAGAGAGAGTGGAAGGGAGGGGGAGAGACAGAGAAAGAGAGAAACATGGATGTATGAGACACATCGATGGGTTGCCTTCCGCACAGTCAGGGATCGAGCCTGCAACCCTTCAACTGTGGCCGATGCTCTAACCACTGAGCACTGGCTAGGGGATGGCCCTGCTTTTGCATTTCTTACATTCTACTTGGGGAAGATAAAATATTGTTGCCCCCACATTTTGTTACTGTGGCTTAACAGCATGAATCAGGTAGCAAGAGGGTGGTGAGACATTGCAAATACTAATACCATCTTCTTTACCTTACATTTCCCTTAAAATCGGTATGCCTTCTAAAAAACAAAATGGTTGGCAAACTTGAGTTTCCTTCAGTTAGATGTGGCTGGAAGTGCAGATTCTAAGCAAAGGTTATGCACTTGAGCATCTTTGACCTTTAAGGGCTAGCGATGGGGGAGGTTCCCTGACGCCAGCGAGTGTATGAGCCAAATTGTGGTTCTGTTTATTTTCTGTGAAGAGAGGATCTGTAGCTTCATTTAATTCTCAAAGGAATCCATGACCCAAAAAAGATGAGAACCGCTGGTTTAGAGTAACACTGAGACCCGTGGCCTCGTTTTGCCTCCCTTTTACTTCACCGATTTAGATGGGGTGCTGTGTTTTGTTTTTCCCTAATACTTGTTAGAAGTCCTTGGAGCAAAGAATCCTACTGTTGAACATCTAAGGGAGGAACGTGTACATTTTTTGGAAGCTTAGTATTTTGGCTCTTAAGTCTTCATGTAATGGCTCATTGTGTAGCAAAAATAATTTTTTTTGGTTCTATTTACAAATATTGTGAAATGATTACCATAATAGATTTACCTAACATCCACCTATTGATATAAATATCATAAAAATAAGAGAAAGGAAAAAATGTTTCTCCTTGTGATGAAAGCAAAAATGTCTTTATCATGTTTGGCCCTGGCCGGTGTTGCTCAAGTTGGTTGAGCATCATCCCATGCACTGGGAGGTCCCTGGCTCAGTTCCTGGTCAGGGCACATGTCCGGGTTGTAGGCTCAATCCCTAGTCGGGGAGGGTTGGGGAAGGGGGGTGCAGGAAGCAGCCGATTGATATTTCTCTCCCTCTCCCTCACTCAAATCAATAAAAATATGTTTTTTAAAATGACTTTTAAAAAGTCTTTATATTTGAAATAATGATTACTGCTTTCCTAGATCCAGGTAGCTGAGCAGTGGTCATAGAAAGATGGAAATGACTAGGTCCTAGGCCAGTGATGGCGAACCTATGACACGCGTGTCAGAGGTGACACGCGAACTCATTTTTTGGGTTGATTTTTCTTTGTTAAATGGCATTTAAATATATAAAATAAATATCAAAAATATAAGTCTTTGTTTTACTATGGTTGCAAATATCAAAAAATTTCTATATGTGACACGGCACCAGAGTTAAGTTAGGGTTTTTCAAAATGCTGACACGCCCAGCTCAAAAGGTTCGCCATCACTGTCCTAGGCCCTAACTATGCTTTCGGTGATACGCATGTAAGTGCTCAGAAGGGTAGCTAGTAGTCTTATGGGGACAACTATCATGTAGTGTCATGACTGCAGTCTTGGAGATGTACAGGGGAGAATAGGAACATGAGGGAAGATTATCTAGACTTTGTTTTATTGAAATATCACTGTTGATTTATCTCATCTCACTGATGTGTTGTAAACCTTTGCATCTGAGAGTGTAACATATTAGGTACTTAGGGCCATTGCCAAGCTTGAGAAGTCCAATAAGAAACATAACAGACAGTAACTGAGGCCCAGGCCTCAGTCATGGGGCTCTTTTTTTAAAGACTATTGACACCATTCCCCACCTCCACCCCTCCCACCCCCTTGGACAAGAGTACAGTCATGGGTTGCTTAATGATGGAGATACATTCTGAGAAATGCCTCGTTAGGTGATTTCATCACTGTGCAAATATCATCGAGTTCACTCTATCCTTCTGCACACCTAGGCTCTGTGGTATAGCCTATTGCTCCTAGGCTACAAGCCTGTATTGTAGGTTATTATGTGAATACTGTAGACAGTGGTAACTCAATGATAAGTATGTGTGTATATAAACATAGAAGTACAGTAAAAATTCTGTATGAAAGATAAAAAATGATGCACTTAACCATGAATGGAGCTTGCAAAACTGGAAGCTGCTCTGAGTGAGTCAGTGAGTGGTCAGTGAATGTGAAGGCCTTGCATACCACTGTAGACTTTATAAGCACTGTACACTTAGGCTACACTAAATCAATAAAAATATTTTTTTCAATAATTAACCTTACTATAATTTTTATTTTATAAACATTTAAATTTTTTAAACTTAAAAAAATTATCTTTAAAAGTTGCAAGTATGCCGAAACCGGTTTGGCTCAGTGGATGGAGCGTCAGCCTGCGGACTGAAAGGTCCCAGGTTCGATTCCGGTCAAGGGCATGTACCTGGGTTGCGGGCACATCCCCAGTAGGAGATGTGCAGGAGGCAGCTGATAGATGTTTCTAACTCTCTATCTCTCTCCCTTCCTCTCTGTAAAAAATCAATAAAATATATTTTAAAAAAAAAGTTGCAAATATTACAGATACCTCCTTTATCCCCCCCATTGACCCCTCCAGCCAGCTCCAGCCCCCTCCCCAGGCCTTCACCACTCTGTTGTCTGTCCATCTGTCCATGGGTTATACATATATGCATATAAGTTCTTTGGTTAATCTCTTCCTGCCCTCCACCCCCTTCCCTTTGAAGTATGTCAGTCTGTTGCATGCTTCAATGTCTCTGGATCTATTTTGTTTGCCTGTTTATTTTGTTCATTAGATTCCACATATAAGTGAGATCATGTGATACTTGTCTTTCTCTGACTGGCTTATTTCGCTTAGCATAATACCTCCAGGTCCCTCCATGCTGTTGCAAAGGATAAGAGATCTTCTTTTTTATAATTGCATAGTATTCCATTGTGGAAAGGTACCACAGTTGTTTTTATCCATTCATAAACTGATGGGCACTTGGGTTGTTTTCAGATCTTAGTTATTGTAAATAATGCTGCTACGAACATAGGGGTGCATATATTCTTTCTGATTGGTGTTTCAGGCTTCTTAGGATATAGTCCTAGAAGTGTGGGAGCACTGGGTCAAATGGCAGTTCCGTTTTTAATTTTTTGAGGAAACTCTACACTGTTTTTCATAGTGGTTGTACCAGTCTGCATTCCCACCAGCAGTGTACTAGGGCTCCTTTCTCTCTATATCCTCTCCGTCACTTATTTGATGATTTATTGATGGTAGCCATTCTGGCAGGTGTGAGGTGGTACCTCATTGTCGTTTTAATTTGCATCTCTCTGATAATTAAGTGACATTGAGCATTTTTCAATTTTTAAAAACTTTCTGACTCTTAAAACAACACTTAGCTTAAAACACAAACACATTGTACAGCTGTACAAAAAATATGTTCTTTCTTGCCTGGCCAGAGTGGCTCAGTTGGTTGCTGGTTTGATCCCTAGTCAGGGCGTGTGCGGAGGGCATCTGATCCATGTTTCTCTCATCTCTCTCATATCCATGTTTCCCTCTCTCCTTCCTTCCTTCCCTCCCTTCCTTTCTTCCTCTCTCTAAGCATGTTCTCGGATGAGGATTAAGGGGGAAAAATATTTTCTTTTTTTATATCCTATTCCATAAGCTTTTTTCTGTTTTTAAAATTTTTAATTTTTCTTTTAAAACATTTTATTAAAAACTAAACATAGACACACTTTATTTTTAATTTTTAAATATATTTTTATTGATTTCAGAGAGGGGAGAGGGAGAGATAGAAACATCAGTGATGAGAGAATCTTGATCAGCTACCTCCTGTACACCCCCTATTGGGGATTGAGCCCGAAACCCAGGCATGTGCGGGCCGGAATCAAACCCAGGACACTTCAGTCCGCAGGCCGATACTCTATCCACTGAGCCAAACCGGCTAGGGCTAAACACACACTTTTAACTGATGCTTGCACAGTGTCAGGATCCTCAACATCACTGTCTTCCACCTCCACATCTGTCCCACTGGAAGACCTTTAGGGACAATAATGCTGGAGCTGTTTCTCCCAGTGTAACAATGCTTTCTTTCGGAATTCCTCCTGAAGAACTTGCCTGAGGCTCTTCTTGAGAAGGTGCCACTCTTTTTTTTTTTTTTTAATTGTTTTTATTGATTTCAGAGAGAGGAAGGCAGAGGGAGAGAGATGCACCCCTCTTCTGGGGATCAAGCCCGCTACGCAGACATGTGCCCCAACTGGGAATCAAACCATGATATCAGGGTTCATAGGTCAGTGCTCAACCACTGAGCCAAGAAGGTGTCATTCTTGAGAAATATGTCCATAGTGGTTTTTTTCTTGTGGTTTTTTAAAAATATGTTTTTATTGATTTCAGAGCGGAAGGGATAGGGAGAGATATAAACATCAATGATGAGAGAGAATCATTGATCGGCTGCTTCTAGCACACCCAACACTGGGGATCAATCCTGCAACCAGGATATATGGCCTGACTGGGAATGAACCGTGACCTCCTGGTTCATAGGTCGATGCTCAACCACTGAGCCACACAGCAGGTCATGTCTATAGTGGTTTGCTTATGTTTTTTGGTTGGTGTTTTTTTCATCATACATTTGCTTGTAAGCAAATAATGCACCATGAACAATTCTGTATTAATGAAAACCTTTCAGTGTTGGGGTCCATGTTTTCAAAGTTTTTAAGGAGCTTCTGCTTAACCCTTTACTGTGAATATTCTTGGGGGTTCTTTTTCTTCTGCAGTTTCCTCTTGCCTCTTCTTTAGCTATGTGTTCCCGTTCCAGTTCCAACAACTCCTCGTTAGTCATTTCCTCAGGAACCACCTCTAGGAGCTTCTCAGTGTCATCCTCATCCACACCCAGGTCAGCGTCGTTTGCCATCTTAACTGCGGCCTTGTTGAGTTTTGTGTCCTCTTCTTCCTTGGGAAATCCTTTGAAGTCACGGGCTACGACATCACCAGTGATAGGAATTTTTTAGCTTCGTTATAGTCTTATGGAACGTCCATCATATATGTGGTTTGTCATGAACCAAAATGTCATTATGCAATGCATGACCTTTTTGCCCTTTGTCCCTCAGCAAGTGTTTATGGGACACCCAGAGGGTGTGTAATTCTGGACTGGACCCTTGTACCGGACTGTTTACTTCCTACGAGACAGCAATATCTTTTGATCTCTCCCAGTAATCAATATGGTCACAAGATCCCCTCTGCTGGGAGGTAGTATAGATGGGCTTTGGAAGTCACAGTGCCTGAGTTCCAAACCCAGCTCTGCCGTTTTTCCAGCCGGTAGCCTTGAGTCAGGTCAGTTGATCCCTTTGAGCTTCAGTTTTCTCACGTGTAAAATGGGGATGTAACTGTTACCCGCCACACAGGAATTCTGCATTATATTCTGCATACCAACTGCTTTGCAGAAGGCCTGTTACATAGTAGGGCCCAATACATGGAAGCCATATTGTTACTTATGGGTGAGGATTATAAATCTTGGAGAAATTCCTCATTTTATTTATTCACTAAAGATAATTACTGTCACTCAGAAGAAAGTATTGAACTTATGTGAATGGGGGAAATGGGCATTCCTGGTTAGTGTTAGAAACAGTTGGCTAAGTCTTTTGCGGGGGAGGTATTCTTCCATAATTATTGCTAGGGCAAAAGTTCTTAATACGGGGTTCCTGAATTTTTGTGTAAGTACATTTTTCTGAGGGGGAGGTTCCACAATTTCATCCGATTGTCAAAGGGATCCTTAACTGCCAAAAAATGAGGAATTGACCGATTGTGCGTAGAGCCACAGTTAGTACCTTGAATCCTGAAATTGTCCATCATAATAATATTACTGAAGAAACTTCTCCAAATAAAAAATATAATGAGGATATAGAGTGAATACTCAACAGCTTTTGTGTCTGTGTTTTTTGATTGTTTGTTGTGTGTGGGGGTTTTTTGCAGGGAGGATGTGGGACAAGTAGGGAAGAAAGAGAGGTATCAGGAAGATATAAGAAACTGCCTAAAAAATAAATGCCAGCTTCTAATCCTAATACGCAGTTCTTTCCAGAATTTGATTCCAGGTTGTCACTCAGCCTCCTCTTCCCTGCATCATACTTCCAGCAGACTGGACCACTTGCTTTCTTCTGAACCACCTGTGCAGGTTTTGTCAGTTCATGTTGGTTCCTCTGCCTACTAGACTGTCTCTTCTTCCATAATTTGCAGGTCTAGTTCTCTGTGCTCCAAAGGTCCTTCCTGATGCTGCCTTTCTTTCCTTTTTTATTTTTTTAATGTTGCTCTTTCTTGTCATTGGCTTGTTAAGTCCTTGAGAGTACTGACTCCCATTCATCTTTTATCCTCCACAGGCACTGTCCTTTGTAAGGCGTTAGGCACTAAATAAAGGGTTATGGAACTAAAATGAAGAATGATGCATGAGCCCTGGCCCGTATGGCTCAATTGGTTGGGCATCATCCGGGCACCGATAGATTGCTGGTTCGATTCCCAGTCAGGGCACATGCCATGGTTGCAGGCAGTGTTCCCTAGTAAGGGGCGTGCAGGAAGCAGCTGGCCGACATTTCTCTCTCACATCAGTGTTTCTCTCTTCCTCTTTCCCTTTCCCTTCCTCTCTCTCTAAACATCAATTTAAAAAATCTTAAAAAAAAAAAAAGAATGATGTATGAGAAGGAAATAAATACCTACTTAAGGGAGGGAAAGAATATAGGTTAAAATTACTAAAAATATAAAAAATGGTCAGATGCCAGTGTGAGTTCTGAGTTTTGGGAGATAGTTTAGAAACCCTTTTATAGCCTCAGTGGCAGCCTGGATTTGGGGAAGAACCCACCCTGAATTAGGAGGCAGGAATGTGGGGGACATGTAGCCAGGATTATGGCCTTGGCCACGTCCTATCACTTCCGGACTGGGGTTACCTTCTCCGGAAAGTGGGTTGGACTTTTTTGGACATATAGTAGCAGTGCTATTGAGCATCTACCAGGTTCAGGTACCATTCTATGTCCTGAGAATACAGTAGGAAACAACCACACAAGACCCCTTGCTTCTGTTCTAGTGGAATGTGCTAGGTGGAGTTAGTCCCTTCACCAGCCTTAAAATTCTGTGATCTGGAGAATGAGCACCAAGCTCTGCTTGTGATTGTTGTGACGATGAAATGAGAAAGCACTTTAAAGATTATAACGTGATCTTCTCTTATTTATTATGAGTACTGCCACCCTCCTTCCTTTTGACTTATAACTTAAAACAGATTAAAAATGTACACCAAGGTCACTGCCAGCATTTTTACATTAGCAGGTCCCCAATGAGGTTTTCATACTACATTGTAAGCTAATTAGCGTAGGAAGATTGGATAGAGCTTTTTACACCAATGGGAGTATGAAGTAATGATCCCAGGGTTTAGATAGATTTAGGGATTTAATTCTTTCCATTGTAAGTGAATCCATCAACAGGATTGGCATATAGATTTGCAGTACCATCGTATTAACTAAAAATGTATTTGAGGAGAGTACATTTACTTACTAGTATTTTCAACCTGTTTCTACAATTGGGTTTGTTTCTGCCTTTCTATTGAGAGCTCTCTGTGTGCCCCTCCTCCTTTTTTTAAAATTTCAGACCAGCTCTTAGATTTTTAAAAATATATATTTTTATTGATTTCAGAGAGGAAGGAAGAGGGAGAGTTAGAAACATCAATGATGAGAGAGAATCATTGATTGGCTGCCTCCTGCAAACCTCCCACTGGGGATGTGCCCGAAACCAAGGTACATGCCCTTGACCGGAATCGAACCTGGGACCCTTCAGTCTGCAGGCTGATGCTCTATCCACTGAGCCAAACCAGTTAGGGCAGCTCTTAGATTCTTAAATTCAACTTCACTTTGGTGAAAGCTGCATGTGGGGAAAAGCAATTTTCTATTGATTTGGGGCATTTTTTACCATAAATTTAAGATACAGTTATTATCCAAGTGCTTCCATTTGTGATTAGGCTGGGGTTTTTCTTTTGTTGTTGTTGTTTTTTTAATCCTCACCCAAGGATATATTTAAAAAAAATATTTTTATTGATTTCAGAGAGGAAGGGAAAGGGAGAGAGAAATAGAAACATCAATGATGAGAGAGAATCATTGATTGGCTGCCTCCTGCACGCCCCTGCTGGGGATCAAGCCCACAACCTGGGCATGTATCCTTGGCGGGAATCTAACCGGGAACCTTCAGTTTGCTGGCGGACATACTCTATCCGCTGAGCCAAACCGGCTAGGGCCAAGGATAGTTTTTCTAGAGAGAGTGGAAGGGAAGGAAGAGAGCCTGGAGCGGGGAGGGATATCCACACGAGAGAGCGAGACATCAATTGGTTGCCTCCCGCACATGCCCCCCCTACCGGGGCTGAGGAATCTGCAACCCAGGTATGTGCCTGGGAATCGAACCCGCAGCCCTTTGATCCGAGGGCCGATGCTATAACTACTGAGGCAAACCGGCCAGAGTAGGCTGAGTATTTTTAAGCACAATTCCACAATTCCCTTGCTCTTACAGTTGTCCCCAGTATCCTCAAAACAAAGAGCAAATGATGCAATTGGGATGCAATCCAATGCCTGTGTATTTCAAGGAAAATTACTTTTCAAACAACTCAGAAGCTCATGGACAAAGTTAAGCTTCCTTTTAGATCTAGCAAATTTATCAAAAACAACCTGATAGAGTGAGATTCTTACCTGAGGTTGTTTTTGAGTGTGAAGCAATGGTGTGAAATTTCTAGGGTGGCTTTAATTTATGAATGAAATGTCATTTCTGATTCATTCCTTGAACTGTTTATTCTTTGAAATTTTAAATGGAATGGATGTTGTTTACATTGTATCCTGGTGGTTTTCCCTTCTAATAAAAGGAAAGACCCACTGTCTCCTGTCACATGTGACTACCCTTTTGTGAGTTTGAGATTTGAGACAAAAGAAATGGATTTTCACCTGTCCACTGACTTTTGGTATAGACATTTTAATTCCTTTAAATTGGAGACTGATTTTCTTCCAGTAGTAATTTTATGAATGTTCTTGAGGGGCTAGCCTCTTCAGGATTCATGTGACAGTGCTGTTTGATCAATAAGAAAGAGAATTTTTCTAGAGCCTTGAAACAGTATTTCCAAATAATTACTTTTTTTGGTGATTTTTTTCAGGTGTACTTTCTGTGTGAGTATGAATGAATTTTTGCAATGGGATGAGAAAAACGAGGTTAAATTTAAGGGCAAAAACTTATAGCATCATCTCCCTTCCACAGTGTGAGAAATGAAGAAAGATGCAAATGAATTTTTTCTCAGACAACTGAAGTTATATTAATTCTTAATTACAAATTACTAAAGTTTAAAGACAACCATTTTTCATCAGATTTCACTTTGGAAATAGTCTTTGTTGTTAAAACTATGTAGACACTCTGTTTCTTCTGAGTCTTGGGTGACATCAGTGTTCCCGTTGAATCTTCTGACTCTGGGTGAGTCATTTGATCTTGTCTCAGTGCTCTTATCTATGAAATGAGGAGGATACCTAGCTTCTCAGGTGGGTTTAAGAATCTGCAAGGCAAGCCCTGGCTGGGTACTTCAGTTGGTTGAGTGTCATCCCAATGCACCAAGGTTGTGGGTTTGATCCCCAGTCAGGGCACATACAAGAGACAACCAATGGGTTCATGGATGGGTGGAGCAGCAAATCAATGTTTCTCTCCTCCCTCCTTCCCACCCTTCTTCCCTCCCTTTCTCCCTCTTTGTGTGTGTCTCTCTCTCTCTCTCTCTCTCTCTCTCTCTCTTCCCCCTCCCCCTCTCAAATCAATAATATAAAAAAGAAAAAGAAAAATAGCCCTGGCTGATGTGGCTCAATTGCTTGGGCTTTGTCCCATGCACTGAAAAGTTGTCCGTTTGATTTCCAGTCAGGGCACATGCCCGCGTTGTGGGCTTGATTTCTGGTGGTGGTGGGCGGCATGTGGAAGGCAGCCAATATTTTGCTCTCCTCTCTCTTTCTAAAAATCAATAAACTATTAAAAATAAATCTATAAGGCAAGGTACATAATAATACTTTGAACAACATAAGGCACACATTATTATGGGGAGTATATTATTAAAGTTTTGCTTCTGAGTAGGTGAGAGACTACTTCCCCCCCACCCCTACCCCCCAGTGCAGAACTTGGTTAAATGCAAGGGGATTATAGCAATAGTAGCTTCTAGGTGCATAGGCTTCAGAGGCAGGCAGCTATAAGGCACACAGAGCTGGATGATCTAGAGCAGCGGTTCTCAACCTGTGGGTCGCGACCCCTTTGGGGGTCGAACAACCCTTTCACAGGGGTCTCCTAAGACCATCGGAAAACACATATATAATTACATATTGTTTTTTTAATTAATCACTGCTTTAATTATGTTCAATTTGGGTTTTTTAAAAATACATTTTATTGATTTTAGAGAGGAAGGGAGAGGGAGAGAGATAGAAACATCAATGATGAGAATCGTTGATTGGCTGCCTCCTGCATGCCCCCTACTGGGGATCGAGGCTGCAACCCAGGCATGTGCTCTTGGCTGGAATCAAACCTGGGACCCTTCAGTCCCGCAGGCCGCGCGCTATCCATTGAGCCAAACCAGCTAAGGCATAATTATGTTCAATTTGTAACAATGAAATTGGGGGTCACCACAACATGAGGAACTGTATTAAAGGGTTGCGGCATTAGGAAGGTTGAGAACCACTGATCTAGAGTCACTTGACCTCTTTGAGCCTTTCTCATCTGTAAATGGGGGTTATAATAGTACTTGCCTTTTTCGGTTATTGTGGAAAATAAAGTGAAATCAATGTGCATATTGTTTATTTGGTACTGTGCCTGGCTCGTGAATATCTGTTAGTCTATAAAAGAGAAGTGACTAAAAAGGAAAGCAACTGGTGTGTGTGTGTGTGTGTGTGTGTGTGCGCGCGCGCGCAGAGCCAGTTCTAGGGTATCCTCTGTTCCTTCACTTACCCCACTTACCATGAGAGGACTTCACATTGGCTTGGTACTCCTCTTTGATTGTCTTTTTATTTTTTTCTTGGTCCCCTCAGTAAGTATAAAATAAATGATGAACCTGAGGTCCCATCATTGTGAATTATTGGAGAAAGATGTGATTGTCTATGGCAGTGGCCGGCAAATTCATTAGTCAACAGAGCCAAATATCAACAGTACAACGATTGAAATTTCTTTTGAGAGCCCAATTTTTTAAACTTAAACTATATAGGTAGGTACATTGTTATTAACTTCATTAGGGTACTCCTAAGCTGGCCTTTGCTAAAAACGTCCTCAATCTGATTGAGGTACATTCGCTGAGGTCGACCCCTTCCAACTCTCCCATCCACACTCGTCTTGTATACTTGTTTCGTCTATCTCCTTTCCGAAAACCGACTTCTGTGCATGGGCCACGAAGTTTCAATCGCACTGTATGTGCACGCCCGCACGTGGTATTTTGTGGAAGAGCCACACTCAAGGGGCCAAAGAGCCGCATGTGGCTTGCGAGCCGCGGTTTGCCGACCACTGGTCTATGGTAATTGCTAAATTTTTGTGTACTCCAATTTGTTGGGTTGATTATGTATGAAACATTCAGTAACTCCCATTTTACCAGACCTTTTCATTTGCCAGTTTGTTTGCTCTTTTATTCTCACCTGAGGATATGTTTCCATTGATTTCCAGAGAGAGAAGGGAGAGAGAGAGAGAGAAATGTCCATCAGCTGCCCTCCCGTACACTCACTCCCCCATCAGGAATCAAACCCACAGCCTTTTGGTGCACAGGACGATGCTTCCACCAACTAAGCCACCTGGCCTGAGCTCCTTCCCCCACTCCCCCAATTTTGGGGGGAGGGGGAGGGAGAGAGAGAAACACTGATTGTTGTTTCCCTTATTTATGCATTCATTGGTTGCTTCTTGTATGTGCCCTGACTGGGGATTGAATCCACAACCTTGGTGTATTGGAAAGATGATTCTAACCAACTAAACTTCCTGGTCAGGACTCATTTGCCAGTTTCTGGAAGAAGTTTATTATGCCTAATACTTGGGCATGATTTCCTATGGTAAAGTTATTAGAGGTAATACTAGACCAGTTAAAAATGTTCAGGCACTTATTTATTAGGCATTTTGGCAAAATATGAAAATGACGACGGCTGATGGCCCACTTTCCTTCGTCTGGAGATGGGTGATAGTCAAGCTCCTTGTGCTCTTGCTTGGGTTTACATCTTCTCTAAGGTTTCCATTTCATGAAGCATATTCTGTGAATGGAAAAGAAAACTGGGTCAACAGATGGCGTGATGAAGGGCCATAGAGGTATGGTTTTTTAATAGTTGTTAACCTCCGGAGTTAGCAGTTTTTATTTAGCCTTTTTAAAAATGTAGGTCCTCCCACACTTCTTACCTTTATCTTGGTTTAATTTAATACTGGAAAATGAATTTAAGGGAAAACTTACAGATGCCTAAGTGCTCTTGGAGTTTTAGGAGTTGGAAGTTTGAATCTGCTTTAGATGGACTCAGTTCTTCATTCGTCTAAGAAAGGGAAATTGTGTTCTGGACAGGTTTTTTTTGTAATGGGGTTTTGAGACTAGATTGAAAAGTAGAGGCCCTCATCAGAAGTGTATTGATGCCCTGGCTGGGTAGTTCAGTTGGTTAGAGTGTCATTCTGCGGTTCAATCCCTGATCAGGGCACATGCAAAAAGAAACCAATGAATGCATCAGTAAGTGGAACAACAAACCAATGTTTCCCTCTCCCCCCCTCCCCTCCCCAAAAAAAATCAATAAAACAGAAAGAAAGGGAAAAAAGAAGTATTTTGATAGCCTTTATAGGTTCAAGGGTGGCTTCGGCAAGGAAGAGGCAAAATCCCTGCCCCATGTGCCAATTGAACTCTTCCTCAGTGGAGCGTTGGAATCCTTTGTGAATGGTTTGGGTGAGATTTTTTCCAAGTTGCTTTTTAGAACTAGAGATTATTTTCTTGGCTTTCACTCCCAATCTCTCCGAATTCCAAAGCTTTATAACAGTCATAATCCAGACACCAGTTACCTAAGAAGTACCTACTGACTATTCAGGAGGTTCTGGGGACACATTGAAGGAAACACATATAAATGGATTCCCCCTACTCCATACAAACTCAGTCAAGATATGTGAAACTGACTTTCTATTTAAAAATGTACAGCTAGCCCTAGCTGGTTTGGCTCAGTGGATAGAGCGTCAGTCTGCGGACTGAAGGGTCCCAGGTTCGATTCCAGTCAAGGGCACATGCCCAGGCTGTGGGCTTGATCCCCAGTAGGGGGCATGCAGGGAGTGGCCGATCAGTGATTCTCTCTCATCACTGATGTTTCTATCTCTCTCTCCCTCTCCCTTTCTCTCTGGGATCAATAAAAATATATTTTAAAAAAATGTACAGCTAAACTAGCTTCATAGGTTCTAGAACTCAAAAAATTACATGGGAATATACCTAGGGAGATGTTTTCTAGTTTTTTGTTTTATGGGATATTTCTTAAAAATCGGTGTTCTTCATGCTCCATCTTAGTTGATATTGCTATTTTTATTTCCTCATCATTACTGTTGTACCAGTTATTGTCCAGGAAAGTAGAAACCACTCTGTGGATACTTCAAGCAGAAAGGGATTTAAATGCAAGAGATTTGTTACAGAGGTGTTGGAAGGGCTGGAAGCGCAAAAGGAGGGAAGGAGGAGCAAGAAGGAGAAAAGAGTTTGTTACCCAAAGATCAGGAAGCTGCCTTTGGGCTGGAGCCCAGGAGTCTGCACTCACAGGCATCTGCGGACGTGGCTGCTACTGCTGGAGCCATATTGCAGGAACCCAGAAGCCAGCACTCCGCTGGTGCTGCTAGAGCCCATGGTGTGTGCAGTTGCCTGCAGTCCTTCACAGTTGCTCACTGCTGCTGCTGCAGACAGATCCGAAGCAGGAAAAAAATGTTGTGTGTCTCTTCCTGCCACCAGTCTCCAGCCTTGGACAGAACCTAATGGGAGGCCAGCTGGCAAAGGAGTCTGGGAAATATATACAGTAGTTTGTAGGCCTTCAGTTCTGGTGATACAGAGAGGAGTATAAGAAGTGCATGTGTGGCCAAAGAAATGGTGTCGTTGCTTGGGGATGATGAATTTGCCATCGTGGGGATGGGCAGGGAAGGCATCATTTTAAATTGATGACTTTCAAACAGGTGGAGATGAGGAATGGCATTCCAGATAAGGGGTAGAGCCTGTGTGCGTTTGGTAAGCAGGAATGCACAAGGCATGTCCAGGGAAGTGTATCTGGAGCATGGACTTCTTGTTGAAGGATAGTTGGAAATAAGGTTGGAAAGGTAGATTGGAGTTAAATTGGGGTGGAAGTGTTATAACAGAAACTTTTAAAATTAACTCGGAGCACAGTACACAGTGATTTGGTGTGGGAAAGGCCTATGCAGCAATTCATGGTATTCCAAACTTTGGAATGAAAAGGGCACAACTAAGGCCGTAGTCGTGGAGTTGGAGAGGAACACTTCATCCAAGATAGGCTTGTAGTTGGTAGAGCTGTCAGTGGGTTGGGCAAGCCATTGAAATAAATACATTTTTCTATATCAGTTGAATGTATTGGTTATTCTATGATCTTTGAAGGTATTCTCTACTTTTCATGGTTTGGCCTCTCTTTGGGTTTGATGTCCTGGTGACTAAGACTCATCATGATATTGTCAGGATCTCTCCTGAAGTGGCACTAAATTCACTTTGATTATAAACTGTATTCATAAATCTAAAACCTGTGTAATCTCTGCAGGGGCCTTGATAACTTGAGACAACACTTATTACTCGGAGATGCCTTTTTAGCTTTTTCTTTAAACACAAATTCACTTAACTCATTTAGCAGGTAATTATTGAGCCAGGTATTATGTTTGGTGCTGAGGTAGGATGTAATTGACAATTAAAGAAGAAACACATTGCCTACCCAGTGTGGCTCAGTGGTTGAGCATCGACCTATGAACCAGGAAGTCATGGTTTGATTCCCAGTCAGGGCACATGCTCCAGTTGCAGGCTCGATCCCCTGTAGGGGGCGTTCAGGAAGCAGCCAATCAATGATTCTCTCTCATCATTGATGTTTCTCTCTCTCCCTCTCCCTTCCTCTCTGAAATAAAACAAACAAACAAACAAAAAACAAGAAACACATTAAAGGAAGAATATTATTCGGCTTAGAGCCTTTGCCAGTTGCTCTTTACTCTGCCTGGAAGACTCTCCTTCCAGATTCCCATATTACTGATCCCCTCACCTCTTTTGTTGTTGCCCCTTGCTAGATTGTGAGCTCTCTGAGGACAAGGACCTTTGTCTCTTGTTCATCGCTGTATCCACAGTGCCTAGTACAGTGCCTGGCACAGTTGTAGGTAATTTACAAAAACAATGTAATGAGTTTTTTGCTGAATGAGAATAAATGAGTGGGACATTCAGAGAACGGAGGGAAGGACACAGTGGCTAGAGTCTAGAGAGAAAAATAATGGTGGAGATGTGATCACATAGGGACATGTAAGATTTTGGGTTTTAGTACAAGGATGGAAGCTCTAAACAGTGGTTCTCAACCTTCCTAATGCCACGACCCTTTAATACAATTCCTCATGTGGTGACCCCCAACCATAAAAGTATTTTCGTTGCTACTTCATAACTGTAATTTTGCTACTGTTATGAATCGTAATGTAAATATCTGATATGCTATGGATGTTTTCCGATGTTCGCGACCCACAGGTTGAGAACCGCTGCTCTAAGGGGTTGTAAGCAGGGGGTTGACAAGATCAGATCTGTACTTTAAAATGCTAATTTGCTGCTCTGCAAAGTATGGATTGCAGAGGGCAAAAGTAGACATAGGAAGGAACACAGGAGGCTGTTGGGGTCCAGGTGATCTAGCTTCCCTAGCAGCAGATATGCTTGCTTTCTCAGCCATTGAATTTGAGTGTCCGTTCCAAGGGCAGGAATTGATTGTATCAGTCCAGTTATAATTGCATGGGCTTAGGTTATCATTAGCCCCAGGAGACCTACCTGTCTCCTTGAAGAACATCATTGTTTAGTGATCCTGCTGACGGATGAAAGCTGTCAAGATAGCTTGGCTGTGAGATGCCATTTAACTAGTCTGTATCTGTGTGCCTCCCTGCCTCCTGTAAGGTTTAATGACCTAGTTAGGGAGAAAGTCCAGACCTCTTGGCTGCTCTCCAGGTGTCCTACCACTAAAATGTTAGTATTACCTTTCTCAGACTTCTTCTGAATCATTTCCTGGCACTGTTAGTGGCTTTTTAAACTTTGATTTTGCCATTTTTGAGACTGTTTGTACTAGTACTTTTCGCTGTCGGAATTTGAGTTGCTTTGGTTATTGGAAGAAGCCTTTTCAGTGGGCTTTGCTTTTTAAAACAGAGTTGAGGAGCCTGTGGTAGGAGGACTGGTTCAGCCTCCTGACATGTTAGTTGGCAAAGTAGTAGAGGCAGCCTTAATAAAGGTCACTTTGGAAGAATATTAGTTGGGTACTTAGCATTCTTGGCATTCTTGTGGAATGATACAGGTTTATGGGCTTTTTATTAAGTTCTTAAAATTGAATGGTCTTTAATTAGAAGCAAGCACATATAAAACTTTGTGACTCCAGACAACACTGGTCTTACTGTACTAGATTATAGAGTGAGGTTTGCGCCTGTAGGAATACGGATTTTGGAGAGGGAATGGAGAATGGGTGTGAGAAGGCTGTATCAAACACATCTAGCTCCGTCCATGCCATCTGTTCACTGCAGCCTTAACAGTGTGGAATGTGGACATGCAGCTTTTAAGCTCAGTTGCCTTTTGATTGCTCTTGACTAGGCTTTTAGCTGTCATGATTCAACTGGTTGAGCAGAGCTTTCTGTTAAATAGTCAATCTGGAAAATGGAGTTCAGTAGCCTAAGATTTTTGAACTCATCTATAATAATAAAAGCATAATATGCAAATCGACCGAATGGCCGAACAGCAGTACGACCTTCCGGACAACCATGCTATGACACCCTCTGGCGCCAGGCCAGCCAAAGCGGGTGCGATGCGATTGGTTGGGGACCCAGCCATTGCCCCATGATCGCCCTGCAGAGGGAGGCCCAGATCACTGACCAGTGGGCTGCAGCAGGTGGGTGGGGCCTCCCTCTGCGGGGTGATAGATTGCAGGGCTCCCAGACTGAGAGGGCTCAGGCCGGGCTCCCACCCCCAGGCACGAATTTCATGCACCAGGCCTCTAGTGTATTTATAAGACTTGACAAGCCATGGTACATAGATTTTAATCGCCATCTTTGAAATGGCCCACTCTTATGTTTTAAATAAGACAGTGGAGGAATATATAAATTCAAGGGCCAACAAGTTATTGCACCCCCTCAATTAAGAAAAAAACAACCAACAGTGAGAGAAACCCCACCCTACTCTATTGTATATGATTCTTCTTTTTAAAAAAAATATATTTTATTGATTTTTTACAGAGAGGAAGGGAGAGAGATAGAGCGTTAGAAACATCAATGAGAGAGAAACATCAATCAGCTGCCTCCTGCACACTCCCTACTGGGGATGTGCCCACAACCAAGGTACATGCCCTTGACTGGAATTGAACCTGGGACCCTTCAGTCCACAGGCCGACGCTCTATCCACTGAGCCAAAAAGAAGTTAGGGCTTCTTTTTGTTGTTGTTAATCCTAACCTGGGGATAATTTTCCATTGATTTTTAGGGAGAGGGAAAGACAGAGAAACATCGATGTGAGAGAAACCCATCGATTGGTTGCCTCCTGCACGAGCCGACCAGGGCCCAGGCTGGGGAGGAGTCTGCAACCAAGGTACATACCCTTGACGGATTTGAACCTGAGACCTTTGGTCTGCAGGCCAACGCTCTATCCACTGAGCCAAACCGGCTAGGGCTGTGAATGATTCTTCACTGGGCAGAAGGGGCTCGGGGGAGTGTGTATCATCTCTTCAGCCTAGAGTGTAACCCAGGATGTCTTTAATGAAGAAGACTGAAGGGGTGGTGTGTTTGATACCATTTTGGTGTAAACAAGTTACATAAGTTTACATGGTGACACCTGTGCTCTTGAGGGTAGCTAGAGGGATTGTCCTGTTAGGGATAGCAAAATTAAGCCCAATAGGCTCCCTTACACTATTCACTAATCGGGTTTTCTGAGCAGAAAGTCAAAATAATCGATGAATGCAAGAGCAGGTGAGTGGTCTGAGGAGTAGAAGTAAGGGAGCTGGGTTGAATAACTCTGTTCATCACCAATTTTTTCCCCCCTGCACACTGTAGTAGTCACATTAGCCATGCTAGGAAAGTTTTCATTTAAGGTTTTTAAATAGTTGATGCTGTGGGTGGTCAAAGTCAGTCTGCTGATCAGGTTTAATAATGGTGGTTTACTTTACTATTTCATTCTGCGCTAGAAATTAGCAGTAGCTATTTCTTGTACATTGATTTCAAGACTTTTTGAAAGAAAGTAGCTGTGGTAAGTCCTCAGGGCCATGTGTGACCAGGGGAGTGATAGAGAGGTGAGGTCACTGAGGGAAACACTCAGTGGGTTTATGTTGGGATGAAACAGTGTGGGGGCATTCTGTGCATATGTGACTGAGAAAGGTATGTTCTATCCTAATGAGAGTATATTTTTGATCATCTGAACCCAGACAGGGTTTTCTGAATAGCAGCCCAATACACGAGGTCCAGGTGATTTCCTCTAGTAGAGAGGACAGCTATCGTGAAAGAGGAGGCTAGACCTGTTTTCCTTCGAAGTCTGAGAGCTAAAGTGTAGTGATAAGAAGTTAACTATGATCTTCATGAACATTACTGGCCAAGAACTTTCAAGGAATGGTGATAAAGAAGGAAGAACTGGTTTCTATTTTGGTCTGTTATCTTAGGGAAAATCATGAAGCTAGCATTTTATAGAAAATGCCATTTGTTCTAAATTCCTTATATGATCGCAAGT
Organism: Myotis brandtii; assembly: GCF_000412655.1. Taxonomy (NCBI): domain Eukaryota; kingdom Metazoa; phylum Chordata; class Mammalia; order Chiroptera; family Vespertilionidae; genus Myotis; species Myotis brandtii. The sequence continues at coordinate 509,951 of NW_005353927.1, forward strand.
GTTTTCTTAGTTATTTTTGGATTCCCCAGCAGGACATGTTACTTGCATAGTTTGAAATTTATCTTAAAGTAGTGGGTGGTAGTTAGGTATTATATAGAACATGTAGCAGAAGCTCATGAAAGTATGCATATGGTGTGGATTGTCACGGTAACAAATGGTACTGGCTGAATGTCACTCCTTTTTGTCACCTTCCCAGTCATTTGGATTCTAGGATCTTGATTAATCTTATCATCTCTTCCCCAGGTGGGGGTAGGGTGGGAGAGGCCTAGTTAGAGCACCGGCCTCACAGCAGCTTCCCTTCTCTTCAGCTTCACATCTGTTACCTGAAGGAGCTGGCTGCCAGCTCTCCTCAGCTCCGCCTTCAAGGGGCAACAGAGCAGCTCATCTGCAAGTTCTTTTAGTTGTTAATTCCAAGAAGAATCTTAGGAATTTTTTTTCTAATTGACCTATTTTCTTCAGATTTTGCTTCTTATTTATCTGCCCTTTCCCCTTGGCAGACTCCCTTGACAGTAAGACACAGGGTCATCCGTTTAAGTATGGGAAGGAAATTATGGCCTTGAGCACAGTCAGAAAATCTGGCTCTCCCGGCGTTTCCTGTGAGCCACCGCTAAATTACAAAGACGGAGCCCTGACAAGGCTTTTCAAAGGGGCATTTTACACCACCACTGTGTCAGTGTTTCCATCGTAAGCAGTTGTTTTTCATGGTGCTTATTATGACTAGGTTTGAAGTAGCCTTTGCATGGGAAACATTTACCTACTGGGGTGAGCATAAAATAGCAGACAGCCAGTATGGCTCAGTGGTAGAGCATCGACCTATGAACCAGGAGGTCATGGTTTGATTCCTGGGTTTCGGGCTTAATCCCTGGTAGGGGGCATGCAGGAGGCGGCTGATCAGTGATTCTCTCTCATCATTGATGTTTCTTTCTCTCCCTCTCCTTTCCTATCTGAAATCAATTAAAATATACTTTAAAAATAAAATAGCAGGAGGGAGGGTGAGAACACAAGGGTAACTTTCAGAAGTCCCCTTCTCAACCCAGACCTGACCATGCTGTTCTTGCTCAGAATCCTGAGGGTTTCTCAGGTGATAAAGTCCAGACTCTCCTCAGTGTGACAGGGCTCTCCACACATTTGTCCCCAACCTCTCCCTCTGTACCTGCCTTCTGCTCTCTTTTCCAGTTGTCTGGCCAGGACAGCATGGTAGAATGGGAAGACCTTACTGGAGGCGTGAATGGCTGGAGGTGGTGCCGGGGGACCTGGGTTCGGGACCATGCTCCATCTCACTTGCTGAGTCATTTCCTTTCTGTCTCAGCAGGCATTGATCTGGGCAAGTTTCCTGAGTGAGGGGAGAAGAGTCTGGGGACAGACTGGGAGGCTCTATTTGACTCTTGCCTCTTGGCAGAATCTTAGGAATCGGATCACCAAATGTCTTACTATTAAACGGCTTTTTGAACCATGATGTTTTTGAGCTTTTAAAACTATAGATATTAAAAAAATTTTTTTCTTTTTATGTGGGATCCCAGTATATAAAACAGATCAAATTGAATCACTCTGTTTTAAGGCTGGAAGGTCTGATGCCTTAGTGCTGAAAAACTGCCAGTTACATCTGGGACCAGGGCATTGTTTTTCAATGTTTCTTCTCACTTGTTCCAGGGAGGGTTAGAGTCACCTGTTTGATAAGACCCCAGGCAGGGGCCTAGTATAGGGAGAAGAAGAGTGGATCTCTGTGGGTGATCCCTAGAGGTTGAGAGGGGGCCATGTTCAAACCCTAGCTCTGCTTGCTAGCCGTGTGAGCTTGGGTTTCTTCATTTTTCTGAATTCTATCCTTTTAAAAAACTGTAAAGTGTGTAAAGCATGTACAGTATGAAAACTTATGAGGTGAAAACTCATGTAACCAACCTAAGTCAAAAAATAGAAGGAAAACTCGACTTGTTCTTTTTTTTTTTTTTTTTTAATTAAATCATATCTCCTTTCCTAGCTTCACAGTAGGAACCTGAAATATGTTTTTAAAACATCAAGGTGATTGGCCGGCCGACTGGCCAGCATGGCTCAGTGGCTAGACGTCAACCCTTGCACCAGGAGGTCTGGTTCAATTCCCAGTTGGGGCACATGCCCAGGTTGTGGGTTCGATCTCTAGGGGTTGGGGGGGGCATGCAGGAGGCATCCCATCTCATCCAAAGTTTCTCTCTCATCTATGTTTTTCTCTCTCCCTTCCTCTCTCTAAAATCAGTAAAAACATATTTTTAAAAATCAAGGTGATAAATATTTGATTAAGAAATATTTTTCATAATAACTTTTGTTAAGAGTGCCTACATACACTATCTTTTCATCCAGAAAAATCTAGCTTGTTAATCTAGTTAGCTATATTAACTTATATATTCATCTCCTCAGTTATACATACCTCAATTTGCAGATTTTCACATATGATTAATTTGGCCTAGGGCACAATTTAGTGCTGATCCTGGTCCCTTTCCATGTTCTGTCTTGTAGTATTCTTTTTTTTTTCTTCTTCATTTCTCTCAGACTTCTGTTTTTAAATTCATTTCAAGCAAGGCAAGTGTAAGTAAACGTGGAGGCCAGAAAATGGAAAGGAGGAATCTGAGTATTGATTTGGCTTGTGTGAATCCTGAATTCTTTAATCTGTGGGTCCAAATTGTTCCCTACTAAAATTTGCTGGATTTAGAAGTTGCCTTTGTTTGTTCTGTTTCTGTATGACCATTGTTCTTATCATCAATACAGGTGGAATAACTTTTATTACTTACTAGAGGCCCGGTGCACGAAATTCATGCACTCGGGGGCAGGGGCGGGTCCCTCAGCCGGGCCTGTGCCCTCTTGCAGTCCAGGAGCCCTCGGGGGATGTCCAACTGACGGCTTAGGTCCGCTCTCCACAGGGAGCACGCCTACGCTGTCAGTTGGATATCCTTAGTGCTGCTGCGGAGACGGGAGAGGCTCCCGCCGCTACACTCGCTAGCTGTGAGTCCAGCTTCTGGCTGAGCGGCGCTCCCCCTGTGGGAGCACACTGACCACCAGGGGCAGCTCCTGAGTTGAGCATCTGCCCCTGGTGGTCAGTGCATGTCATAGTGACTGGTCATTCTGCCGTTGGGCCGAAACCAGCTCTCTGACATCCCCCGAGAGGGTCCCAGATTGCAAGAGAGCACAGGCCAGGCTGAGCGACCCCACCGGTGCACAATCAGGGCTGGGGAGGGACATGGGAGGTTGGCCAGCCAGGGAGGGACCGCAGGAGGGCTCCAGGGCATGCCTGGCTTGTCTTGCTCAGTCCCGATTGGCCGGACCCCAACAGCAAGCTAACCTACCGGTTGGAGCCTCTGCCCTCTTGTGGTCATTGCACATCATAGCGACTGGTCGACCAGTCGACTGTCTGCCCCCTGGTGGTCAGTGCACGTTATAGCGAGCAGTTGAGCGGCCTTAGTACATCATTAGCATATTACACTTTGATTGGTTGAATGGCCAACTGGACGACTGGACACTTAGCATAATTGGATTTTATTATATAGGATAGTTGCCTGTTTTAGAACTGGCAATTTATAGAATAATGCAAATGAGTAATGAGGAATAATTAGAAATAATGGGCTGAAATCCTCATGCCATATTAGAATGCCATCGGGAATTAGAATAGTAAGGCTTACTGTTGAACTTGAAAATAACCTGACCTATTTTTCCCAATTGACAGAAATGCCTGTTTCTTCAGCGCTGTCCTCTGCAAAGCACATTTAGCTGGACAGTGCCACCACTCTTGCATATTCAGAGAAATTTTTATGGTGAACATTCTTTGAAAAACTATTTTTGTACTGAGAAGTTAAAAAAAACTGAGTAGATCATAAGTGCTCAGAAATAACAGCTGAAATAATTTTATGTTTTCTTTACCATTTCAAAAATCAATATAAAATTGATCAGAATACCAGGAAATTCAAAGGTAAGACCTGGCTGTATTTGTGTGTGTGTGTGTGTTTTTTTAATCATCACATTTTTATCATTGGTTTTTAGAGAGGGGGGGGGGGGGGGGCGGAGAGAGAGAGAGAGACACATCAATTGGTTGCCTCCCGCACAGGACCCCGGGGGTTGAGCCTGCAACTGAGATATGTGCCCTTGAATGGAATTGAACCCGGGACCCTTCAGTCCACATGTGGACGCTGTATCCACTGAGGCAAACTGGCTAGGGCCCGGCTGTGGTTTTGTATATTGGTTTGGTAAGAATCTTAGCTCGCAGTATTAATGGTACACAGCCCGTGAGACTGAGGTTTATTGGAGTGCCTTCAGTTTCAAATTGGCTTTGGTTTTGCATTTTCTTTGCTGTGGAATATTTTTACAGCTTATCAGAAATCCTGTTTCCTTGTTGTTTTTCTTAATATAAGTAACCCAGAGAAATTGTGCTGCATCAGTGAGAAAGATTTCTCAGCGTTTGGTTTTCTCTTTGTTTCTAGTTGCTTTGATCAGATAGCTTGATTAGAACTCCAGAGCTACCTGGTAGAAAGCTGGTGAGGATAAAGTTCAAGGAAATGCTTTTGCTGTAAGCAGCCCCCTTCATTCATCAGGGGAATTTGATTTCATGCTGTGAATAACTTGGCTTAGAAATTGTGTTTCTTTGGGACCGGCTTGTAGAGTTCTGCACACCTCAGAGCATGAGAACTGTGTCAGGGTGAAGAGTGGGCTGCTTGCTTTGTTCCATGGGGCTGGCTAGGTGGTAAGATGGCTGCAGAGTTCTGTTTTTCTGTGCTGGAATTGAGAGGTGACTTTTCCAGGGCTTGGGGACGGGGGCAAATGAATCCCAAGGAGCAGGAAATGACATTTGCAAAAATGACAAATGGCATGTAAAGAGTCAGAGACTCTTTTCTAGTTGCTTTTTAAAAAAACTAACTGTAGCCCTAACTGGTTTGGCTCAGTGGATAGATAGAGCGTCAGCCTGCGGACTGTAGGGTCCCAGGTTCGATTCCGGTCAAGGGCATGTACCTTGGTTGCGGGCACATCCCCAGTAGGAGGTGTGCAGGAGGCAGCCAATCGATGTTTCTAACTCTCTATCCCTCTCCCTTCCTCCTCTCTGTAAAAAAATCAATAAAATATATTTTTAAAAAAACAACTAACTGTAAGCCATCCCTGGCTGGTGTTTGTCAGTAGTTAGAGTGTCAGCCCGCCCACCAAAGGATCGCAGGTTCAGTTTCCAGTCAAGGGCACATACTTGCATTGCAGGTTCATTCCCAGCCCAGTCAGGGCAGGTGTGGGAGGTAGTCAATCGTTTCTCTGTCTTTCTCTCCTCTCTCCCTCTCTTCCACTCTCTCTAAAAATCAATGGAAAAAGTATCTTCAGGTGAGGATTAACAAAAAAATATTTAAAAAAACTAACTATGTCAGATTATTTTCAAACTAAACATCTGAGTTATCCTTGAAAATTGTTTTTGAGCCCTTGTGTTTGCCTCATTGGGCTCTCTGGAGAGTGCTGTCCATTGAGTTGGCAGAAGGTATAGTGAGAGCTGAATGCACACATATACCCAGTGTCCAAGAATAGCCCATCTGTTGTGTGAGATTCCATGTTTCAATACCAGATGGTTAAACACTTAAATCAGTCTTTCCAAAGATCCAGATGACCCATTTCAGAGATTTCCTGTAACCTGAGCCCTAGGGATAGAGTGAGATTCTGGGGCTCTGAGGAAAGCTTCCCTCCTACACTAAACAGCAGTAGGTATGCTCTGCTTCCTTTGTAAATCCATAGTTTTCTGCCCCATTCCCCGTGTTGTTACTTTAATTTGCATTGGACTGGAAGGTAAAAATGTAACTGCCATATTCAAATGGAGCTTTCTTTATTTTTAAATATATTTTTATTGATTTCAGAGAGGAAGGGAGAGGGAGAGAGAGAGAGAAACATCAATGATGAGAGAGAATCATTGATCTGCTGTCTCCTGCACTCCCCCTACTGGAAATCAAGCCCGTAACCCAGGCATATGCCCTTGACTGGATTGAACCTGGGACCCTTCAGTCCACAGGCCTATGCTCTATCTACTGAACCAAACCAGCTAGGGCTAGAGCTTTCTTTTATGTAAAATGATCCACTTCTTAGACCAGTGATGGCGAACCTTTTGAGCTCGGCGTGTCAGCATTTTAAAAAACCCTATCTTAACTCTGGTGCCGTGTCACATATAAAAATTTTTGATATTTGCAACCATAGTAAAACAAAGATTTATATTTTTGATATTTATTTTATATATTTAAATGCCATTTAACAAAGAGAAATCAACCAAAAAAATGAGTTTGCATGTCACCTCTGACACGCGTGTCATAGGTTTGCCATCACTGTCTTAGACTATGTTGATTTGTTGGGTGAAGAGTTGAGATAGCAGTGTTAACACAGTAAATAACACTGGTGGGATAAAAGATTATTTTCATATTCAATTCTCACAGGTAAAAGTACAGCCCTGGCTGCCCTTCTCATCTTCTACCTCCCATGCATGAAAACTAGTTCAGTCAGTCTGTCCCAAACCATATTTGTTGCTTTTCCATTTTGGTCACCATTATCCATGCCCTTTCACATTTTTAGACTTGGGCCATCTCTCCAAGCCCTGCCAATCTTTTACGTACCAATTCTAATTTTACTTCAGCTCTGTCTGATACCTTCCCCAACCACCCAGAGCTGAATCTCTTCCTTTCTCTGGGCCCCAGGAAATGGTCTATGCCAGGGGTCCTCAAACTACGGCCCGCGGGCCACATGCAAATACAAATATTGTATTTGTTCCCGTTTTGTTTTTTTACTTCAAAATAAGATATGTGCAGTGTGCATAGGAATTTGTTCATAGTTTTTTTTTTAACTATAGTCCGGCCCTCCAACGGTCTGAGGGACAGTGAACTGGCCCCCTGTTTAAAAAGTTTGAGGACCCCTGGTCTATGCCATCTATTGTCTTGTGGTTTAGTTATTGTTAAGTAAAAGTATTACATCTCAAGTACACTATAAGATTCTCATCAGCAAGTACAGTGTCCCATTCATTCTTTGTTTCAACACATCATCTTAGCTCTATAAATCTGTTTTTGATTTGGTTGATGGACAGCTCAGTTCTCAATTCTAAAGATTAGAGACTAGAATAATCCAAAAACACTTAACTCCTTTGAAATATCATGAAGGAAGGAGAAGATTTAGCTGCTCTGTAATTGGGGTCATCAGTTCTCTTCTATTCAGTAGTAGAGTTTGTTGAGTTTGATGTCCTTTTCATAAGACACTTCTCATGTGGTGAAGAGATGAGCAGAATAAGGGCATGAAGACTACATAGGTTAGGTTCACGAAGATGATAATTTCTATTTACAGCTAAGTACCCTAAAATGTCACTTAAAGGTTTTATAAATTCATCTTGATTTCACACATGAATGAATTGGGTGAATAAGGACCTTGAACTCCACTTCCAAAAACCTTAAGAAAATTTACTTTAATGCTTATTGATATGAAAATGTTGGGACTTTTGAGAATATTTTGTTTAAATTGAGTGGTTCAGTAGACTACAGAGTAGTGTTCTCTTACTCGAGCTTCTATATTCAATCCTTCCTGGCTCATTTGGAAAATAAATTAGTCTACAAAATTCTCCTTTAGGAGTCTCTTACAGGGAAAATGTTTCCTAGTTAGAGCCCTTTCTTTTCTCCTGTAGCTCTGAATCTTATCATGTATCAACTTACTGCAAACATTTTAACCAACTGCTGAGGGTAATTCATAGCTTTGAAAACCCATTCAGAAATTTAAGGTGTTGCCCTGGCCGATGGGCTCAGTGGTTAGAGCACCAGCCCATGCACTGAAGGGTCTTGGGTTCCAATCCGTATTAAGGGGACGTACTTGGGTTTCAGGTTTGTTTCCGAGCCCCAATGTTGGAACGGCCAATTGATGTGTTTGCTCTCGCATCGATGGCCCCCTCTCAAAAAATTAATGGAAAATGTATCCTTGTGTGAGGATTAACTTTTTAAAAAAATTATGGTAACAAGTATTTTCTTTTCTTTGCTAACAGCTCCCTATGAAATTATTTCATATTATATTATTATATAATATTATATAGCTATAATAATATTTTATTTATAATATTTATATTTTGTTTACAAATACTTATGATTATTATTATATAATATTATAGTATTATTAGTTTGGTGGTGTTCTATATATGTTGTTTGGAAATAAATGCATTTTCAGAATTTGTTGACCATACTCATAGGGAGAGAGGGTAGTTTGGTTAAGGACCTGTGTGTGTATCATGGAGCATTCCAGATCACAGAGCCCAGAAACATTTCCTCTTGGGCTGGGTGGTGGACATGGGGTTGCAGAGTAGAGGGTGAAACACTGATAGAGTTGTTGACAGTATATATGCACTTTAGCAGCCATAGTAATGCTGGATCACAGGCATTTCTGTGTCCTGTGAAATGTGTACTATCTTGGGAATGTTACCACTTCTTGCCCTGGGTGTTTTGTAGAGGTGTAAAAAAACACCTCCTCCTGCCTTCCAGTTGAGGCGCCCTTTGGGGAATTGGTGTCTTGGTTAAACACATCAAATAAACAACTCTGGGAATCTGGTGACAGGTTCTAAAAAGTTCTCATATGTTTGTATTATGTTTTCATGACATATATTTGTGACAAAGAATTGAAAATACTCTAGAATTATTTTTCTTTCTGAAGTAGTTGACTTATGGCATAAAATTAAATGTTACGTTCTGTGTTTTTTATTTTTCTAATACAAGTAGCTCTGTAAATCTGAAAAATAAAAGGAGTTACTGTTTTAAAGAATATTTTTGCCCCCTCTGCAGTAACTCTTCGGTTTTAAAAGGATTAGTATTGGCAGATTATTAGAATGGACATTCAGATTTTGCTGTTGGAGAAACTTAGTTGCCCACTAAGAACACCAGTTCCCATCAGATTAAAATTAAAGACATGCGTTGTCTTCTACTTTCTCTTTCTTTGTGGCGGTCAGATCATTAAATTTAGTGACTCAGCTAATTTTTTTTTTTACCCACCTCTTAGAAAAGTTGAATGTGTTTGTGACCAAGCACTTAAGGTTATTTCCTTTAAACCAAGTGTTTAAGACGTTTTTAGATTTATAACAGTCTTTGTTTACTGTGTAATTCAGTCCAATTGAGGAACTAGTAAAACTGCATTATCCAGACATCAAAGACAGACATGTAAGAAGAGCATACTTATACCAGGAAACCTATTAGGTTTCTAACAAGTGGAAAGTTACCAGGTGTCCAAAAATTAACCACTCCCATGCCAGTTTTTTCTTTTCTCTCTATCTCTATCTCTATCTCTATCTCTATCTCTATCTGGTGTGGCTTTTTAAAAGTTAGTTAGCATTATGGGTTTAAAATATCAGTTGCTACATTCTTGAGTTGAGAATGTTTTTTTCTTTAGCTTCCTTCAGATAACTGAGACTACCTTGAATGGACTAAATAAAGTAACATGCCATTAAAAAATTGTAACCAAGCAGGTATTGAATGGATGATAGTTCAAAATTGAGACAATATCTTTATTTCTTGAGGTTTAAGAGCAGATCAGGGTGTGTTTTCCTGAGATTCCTGTGAAGGGAGATTATTTGGCCACTTTACAGAGAATACGTGGACTGATTTGCCAGGTGCATGCAGCAGTCACTTGAAGTAGGACCTGTGTCACCAAGTTGTGTTTCAAGATTGGTCAAATGGGTGGCCTTGACTCCTGCTAGTCCCTGGGATTAGGAATTGATAGAGAAGGGCCCTGTATTGGGAGCAGCACCCTTGAAACCTTCATCAACATTCCCATCTGAGTCTCCGTTTTAACAACCCAGGCCTCCTCATGGGTTGAAACAAAATTGTATATGTGCACTACAGAGTAATGTGCAAAAGCACTTAGATTTCCCAGCTTTCCTTTTCAGGTATTTCAGAGGATGTGTGTAAACATACTTTATTTAGGTATTCATAAACATCTCATAATTTTACTTGGGTAAGCAAGTCCCCAGGGAGGTGGGGGTGGGGGTGGGGCTCGGGAAGATTTATTTTGTCTTGTCTCTCCCATGGGTGCCTGCTGGAGTCTGGGACTTAGCTTCTTTAGGAGCACGCCACTAAGGTTATCTGGAGGCCATTGCTTGCAGTGGCTGAGATTTCTCTTTTGAAAATAGTCACGAGTTTTACATACCACATCAGCCACGTTTTGTTTCCATAGGGGGTTTGACTTTTTGGGTATCAGAGGAAGATATGGGTGTTTTGGAAAGGTCTGAGAAGTTATCATAGGGGACAACTGTGCTCTCCCATTCATTGCCCCCTAGGCTCAGTCAGAATAACGTTTGGTGGTCTGACTTCCGGCAACATTTCTTATGAGATAGGCCACAAAAACATAGTAAGGTTGTGGAAATATTGGGTACCTACCAGACATAAATGAGATTCAAGAGAAAATTGCTCTGTTTATTTTAAATTCTCCTCTTTGGGTGCTCTCAGGAGACTGTCTATTTGGTTGCAGGTTTTGCAAAGTCTTATTTGTGCGTCTAAGTAGATGGCAGTGCAACATAAACAGTAGTAGTCAGAAGACCATTTCTGTAGAGGCAGCCAGAGACTACACATCTGACTTATTTAGCTGGAAAGTCTCTAAAGAATTTGTAAGACATCATAACATTGTATTACCTCATCTATTCAACCTTTAAGTCCTGTACGGTGCCACTTTTCAGCCATAGTCTGTGCTTCCACAACCTTCAGGAAAAAAATCTAAGCTCTCTGAAAGTGGCTTGATCTGGCTCCTGCTCACCAGCTAGTGCATTTCTCCCATCTCTTCCCCACTCACACTTGGTTTCAGCTGGTTCCCCATCGCCCATGCTTTTTTTTCTGGAGAGAGAGGGTCTTTGCTCATTTCATTCCATCTACTTCAGATTTCACCTGAGATGGAACTTCTTTCACAAAGGTTTTCCTAAATCTAAAAGACTGGATTTGAAGACTCTTTAATATGCTCTCATAGTCATTCATTTACCCACTTTTTCAGTAAATATTTGTGTCAAGCACTGTGTCATAACCGAGGACGCAGAAGTGAATAAGATAGGCCCTAGCTGGTTTGGCTCAGTGGATAGAGCGTCAGCCTATGGACCAAAGGGTCCTGGGTTCGATTCCAGTTAAGGGCATGTACCTTGGTTGCAGGCTTCTCCCTGGCCCGGGCCCTGGTCAGGGTGCATGCAGGAGGCAACCAATTGATGTGTTTCTCTCACATCGGTATTTCTCTCTGACTCCCTCTCTTCCATTCTGTCTGAAAATCAATGGAAAAATATCCTCGGGTGAGGATCAAAAAAAAAAAAAAAGAATTGAACAAGACAGTTGGGACTTGTCCTCACAGAGCTTATGTTCTTTTTTTCCTTCTTAATATATTTTTATTGATTTCAGAGAGAAAGGGAGAGGGAGAGAGCAAAACATCAATGATGAGAGAAAATGATTGGCTGTACACCTCCCACTGGGGATGGAGCCTGCAGCCTGGGCATGTGCCCTGACCGGAATTGAACCATGACCTCCTGGTTTTAGGTCAGTGCTCAACCATTGAGCCATACTGGCCGGGCGAGCTTATGTTCTTGTCAGGGAAACCACCCCATATTCACACATTAAAAAACTTTTTATGCTCTAGGTTTGGCTCAGTGGATAGAGCGTCAGCCTGTGGACTAAAGGGTCCCGGGTTTGATTCTGGCCAAGGGCACATGTCCGGGTTGCGGGCTCATTCCCCAGTGAGGGGTGTGCAGGAGGCAGCCAATCAATGATTCTCTCTCATCGTTGAAATTTCTATCTCTCTCTCTCCCTTCCTCCCTGAAACCAATAAAAAACTATGTTAAAAAAAATAAATAAACTTTTTATTTGGAAATAATTACAGACTTGTAGAAAGTTGCAAAATTAAAATAGCACAAAGGAATATCCTATATACTTTGCCCACATTCCTCTATTATTGATATTTTACCTCCTCATTTGCATTCTTACTCTATATAAACTTAGTGAGGGTTTTTTTCTGGACCAGTAATATACATTATGACCTTTCCCCCCAAAATATTTCAGAGTGTATTTCCTAAGAGCATAGCTGTTCTCTCACATGAATGTTAAATCAACTTCATAAATTTACATAAGTAAAATTCTTTTATTTAATATTCTGTTATAGTCCAGTGTTGTTAACTCATCTAATAATGTCCTGTATAGCATCCCCCTTTACCCCTCTCTGGTGCACAATTCAGTCTAGGGTCAGGTAATTGCATTTAGTTAGGATGTCTCTTTTTAGCCTCCCTTAATCTGTAATGTTTACATAACCATTCTTTGTCAATTATGATGTTGCTATTTTTTTAAAGTATAGGGTGACCCCTCTCCCCCATTTTTAAACAGAATCTGGCTCATTTTGTGTTTTTCTGATGTTTCCTTGTGATTAGGATGAGGTAATGGATTCTAGGCCATCATACTGCATAGTGATGTATCCTCCCGGGGGATCACATTTGAGGCTCATGATGTTCTTCTAGCCCTCTTTGGTGATGATAATTTTCATTACCCAAAGTGTTGCCCAGTTTCTCCACTGTATAATTAGTGTTGTTGTTTTTATTTTTTCCTTTGCAACTAGTAAGTAGCCTTTCAGAGGACACCTCAATTACGTACAAATACGCTGCTGCTCATCAAAATCTCCCCCCTAGATTTAGCGTCAAGTGGTGATTCTTGTCTGATCCAGTAGTACGACCTGAAGGTTTCTTTATTTTGCAGTGGCTTATAATTCCTTACTGTACTTCGTTTGGTGCTCAGACTGTCTCAGATTTGACCTGTGGGAGCCCCTTTGACTGGCTCCTGTATCCTTATGAGGCATTCTATCATTTTTTCTAGCACTTCCTTTCTTGCACAACAAGATGTTCCAGGCTCATCTTGTACTAATCCTGCCCTATCCTTGGAATCAGCAGTTTTTCCAAGCAGCCCTCAAACCCTTGTTTTAGCACTTAGCACACTGCTTACTATATGTCTTCCTCTGTTGGAGGACATTGTACCTCTCTGAGGGTACATTTATGGCATTCTTATTCACTCTTACATCTTCAACCAGTATTAGGTCTGGAATATTCATTGTTTACTGTATTTGTTGAATAAGAATATCGATTTCTGCTATAGTTCAGTGATTATAATTGAATTCCAAAATGATGATACTGATGGGTTTTCTTTTTTCTCCATCTAGGAAGAAATGTGGGCTATTTGGCGATGAGAAGTGGCAAAAACTGACCTTGTACTGGTACACAAGCACTACAGGACCTGACACTGCTGCACGGACAGCCAGCCCCTGCTGATAATGTTGGGAAGCCATCGGGTCCACTGGAAAACACTAATCTGATCTCGGAAGTGGCTGATTGTGGCAGGATGTGTCGACGATGATGATGGCAAGAAAGCAAGATGTCCGCATTCCCACCTACAACATCAGTGTGGTGGGATTGTCTGGGACCGAGAAGGAGAAGGGCCAGTGCGGCATTGGGAAGTCTTGTCTGTGCAACCGCTTCGTGCGCCCAAGTGCTGATGAATTTCACTTGGACCATACCTCTGTCCTCAGCACCAGTGACTTTGGTGGGCGAGTGGTCAATAATGACCACTTTCTCTACTGGGGAGAAGTTAGCCGATCCCTGGAGGATTGCGTGGAATGTAAGATGCACATTGTGGAGCAGACTGAATTCATTGATGATCAGACTTTTCAACCTCATCGCAGCACGGCCCTACAGCCCTATATCAAGAGAGCTGCTGCGACCAAGCTCGCATCTGCTGAGAAACTCATGTACTTTTGCACTGACCAGCTGGGGCTGGAGCAGGACTTTGAGCAGAAACAAATGTCAGATGGAAAGCTGCTAATTGATGGTTTTCTTCTTGGTATTGACGTTAGCAGGGGCATGAATAGGAACTTTGATGACCAGCTCAAGTTTGTCTCCAATCTCTACAATCAGCTTGCAAAAACAAAAAAACCCATAGTGGTGGTCCTGACTAAGTGTGACGAAGGCGTTGAGCGGTACATTAGAGATGCACATACTTTTGCCTTAAGCAAAAAGAACCTCCAGGTCGTGGAGACCTCTGCAAGATCCAACGTAAACGTGGACTTGGCTTTCAGCACCTTAGTGCAGCTCATTGATAAAAATCGGGGAAAGACGAAAATCATCCCTTACTTTGAAGCTCTCAAGCAGCAGAGTCAGCAGATAGCTACGGCAAAAGACAAATATGAGTGGCTGGTGAGTCGCATTGTGAAAAACCACAATGAGAACTGGCTAAGTGTCAGCCGAAAGATGCAGGCCTCTCCGGAGTACCAGGACTATGTCTACCTGGAAGGGACTCAGAAAGCCAGGAAGCTGTTTCTCCAGCACATCCACCGCCTCAAGCACGAGCATATTGAGCGCAGAAGGAAGCTGTACCTGGCAGCCCTGCCATTAGCTTTTGAAGCTCTTATACCCAATCTAGATGAAATAGACCACCTAAGCTGCATAAAAGCCAAAAAGCTCTTGGAGACCAAGTCAGAATTCTTGAAGTGGTTTGTTGTGCTTGAGGAGACCCCATGGGATGCCACCAGCCACATTGACAACATGGAGAATGAGCGGATTCCCTTTGATTTAATGGATACGGGCCCCGCAGAGCAGCTGTATGAGGCCCACTTAGAGAAACTACGGAACGAGAGGAAAAGAGCTGAGATGAGAAGGGCATTTAAAGAAAACCTGGAGACCTCGCCTTTCATAACTCCTGGGAAACCTTGGGAAGAGGCCCGTAGTTTCATCATGAATGAAGATTTCTACCAGTGGCTGGAAGAATCTGTATACATGGATATCTATGGGAAACACCAAAAGCAAATTATAGACAGAGCAAAGGAAGAGTTTCAGGAGCTGCTTGTAGAATATTCAGAATTGTTCTATGAGCTAGAGCTGGATGCAAAGCCCAGCAAGGAGAAGATGGGGGTCATTCAGGATGTTCTGGGGGAGGAACAGCGATTTAAAGCATTACAGAAGCTCCAAGCGGAGCGTGATGCCCTTATTCTGAAGCACATTCATTTTGTGTACCACCCAACAAAAGAAACGTGCCCTAGCTGCCCGGCTTGTGTGGATGCTAAGATTGAGCACTTGATTAGTTCTTGGTTTATCCGGCCATCTGACCGGAATCAGAAAAATTCACTTTCTGACCCCAACATTGATAGAATCAACTTGGTTATCTTGGGCAAAGATGGTCTTGCCCGAGAGTTGGCCAATGAGATTCGAGCTCTTTGTACAAATGATGACAAGTATGTGATAGATGGTAAAATGTATGAGCTTTCCCTGAGGCCAATAGAAGGCAATGTCAGGCTTCCTGTGAACTCTTTCCAAACGCCAACATTTCAGCCCCACGGATGTCTCTGCCTTTACAATTCAAAGGAATCTCTGTCCTATGTGGTGGAGAGTATAGAGAAGAGTAGAGAGTCCACACTTGGTAGGCGAGATAATCATTTGGTCCATCTCCCACTGACACTGATTTTGGTTAACAAGAGAGGAGACACCAGTGGGGAGACCCTGCATAGCTTAATACAACAAGGTCAGCAGATTGCTAGCAAACTTCAGTGTGTCTTTGTGGACCCTGCTTCTGCTGGCATTAGTTACGGACGCAACATTAACGAAAAGCACATCAGTCAAGTTTTGAAAGGACTCCTGGACTCTAAGCGCAACTTAAACCTGGTCAGTTCTACTGCTAGCATCAAAGATCTGGCTGATGTTGACCTGCGCATTGTCATGTGTTTGATGTGTGGAGATCCTTTTAGTGCAGATGACATACTCTTGCCTGTCCTTCAGTCCCAAACCTGTAAATCTTCCCATTGTGGGAGCAACAACTCTGTTTTACTTGAACTACCAATCGGACTACACAAGAAGCGCATTGAACTGTCTATTCTTTCATACCATTCCTCGTTTAGCATCAGGAAAAGCCGGTTAGTCCATGGGTACATTGTTTTTTATTCAGCCAAACGTAAGGCCTCCCTGGCTATGCTACGTGCCTTTCTTTGTGAAGTGCAGGACATTATCCCCATCCAGCTGGTCGCACTCACTGATGGCGCTATAGATGTCCTGGACAACGACTTAAGCCGGGAACAGCTGACTGAGGGGGAGGAGATTGCTCAAGAAATTGATGGCAGATTCACAAGCATTCCCTGTAGCCAGCCCCAGCATAAACTTGAGCTCTTCCACCCGTTTTTTAAAGATGTGGTGGAGAAAAAGAACATCATTGAGGCTACTCATATGTACGATAACGCTGCCGAGGCCTGTAGCACCACGGAGGAGGTGTTTAACTCTCCTCGGGCCGGCTCTCCGCTCTGCAACTCAAACCTGCAGGATTCAGAAGAGGATATCGAGCCCCCTTCTTACAGCCTATTTCGAGAAGACACATCACTGCCCTCCCTGTCCAAAGATCATTCTAAGTTCTCTATGGAACTGGAGGGAAATGATGGGCTGTCTTTATTCATGAGCAACTTTGAGAGTAAAACAACTTTGAACAACAAAGTACCTCCGCCAGTCAAACCAAAGCCTCCTGTCCATTTTGAAATTACAAAGGGGGATCTGTCTTACTTAGAGCAAGGCCATAGAGATGGACAGAGGAAGTCTATGTCTTGTAGCACCTGGCTACCTCCAGATGGGTTCGATCCTTCTGATTACGCCGAACCCATGGATGCTGTGGTCAAGCCAAGGAATGAAGAAGAAAACATATACTCAGTGCCCCACGACAGCACTCAAGGCAAGATCATCACCATTCGGAATATCAACAAAGCCCAATCTAATGGCAGTGGGAATGGTTCTGATAGTGAAATGGACACTAGCTCTCTAGAGCGAGGCCGCAAAGTTTCCATTGTGAGCAAGCCAGTGCTATACAGGACAAGATGCAGCCGCCTAGGGAGGTTTGCTAGTTATCGAACCAGCTTCAGCGTGGGGAGCGATGATGAGCTGGGACCCATCCGGAAGAAAGAGGAGGACCAGGCATCCCAAGGTTATAAAGGGGACAATGCTGTCATTCCATATGAAACAGATGAAGATCCAAGGAGGAGAAATATTCTTCGCAGTCTAAGAAGGAACACTAAGGTAAGACACCAGTTTAGAAATGAGTCATAGAAGTAGCTTGCACAGTATCTTGGTGAGAGTTTACTGACGATGATTTTCAAGGACAGCTTCCTCTGGTAAAAATCTGTGTGTGTGTGTTTACTCTTTGTTTGACTTAGCATATAAAAGTAAGCAGTGTTGCCCGGCTGGTGTTGCTCAGTGGTTGAGCTTTGACCTGTGAACCAGGAAGTCACGGTTTGATTCCTGGAACCAGGAAGTCACGGTTTGATTCCTGGTCATGGCACATGCCCTGGTTGCTGGCTCGATCCTTAGTAAGGGGCATGCAGGAGGCAGCTGAATAATGATTCTCTCTCATCATTGATGTTTCTATCTCTCTCTCTCTCTCTCCCTCTCCCTCTCTGAAATCAATAAAAATATATTTAATACAAAAAAAGTAGGCAGTGTTTTTGATAGCTACTGCTGGTGTTCTCAATAGTAAGGACCTTGAATAGACAGCTTGACTTGTCTTTGTTCAAAATGATAATTACCAAAATGAGCAGAAAGTGTTCTGACAAGTTGCCAAGCTAGTGACGATATGCTTGTTCTTCCTTCACTTAAATACCAGAATCCAAAATTGTGTGCCTCAGTCTTATTGCTAAACAAACAGCTCACTCATACATGTCTTACTGGCTCCTCTTCCCCATAACATTTTAGGTTAGAAAAAGTGATAATTATTTTATTGGCACAAATCAGTAAAGGGTATTCAAGTACGTAAATGAAAAATAAGGATCTTACCACCGTGACTTCTAAACCTGTCCCATATTTACAGTGTCAGAAAGGGGCAAGGCTGTATCATTTTTGTTCTGTTCCTCTCCCACTCTGAGCTGATATTAATAAATATCATAGGCATTCTTTTCCTATCTGGTTTTCCCTCGGTTTGTTTTTCTGCTTGGATGCCTTTATCTGCCTTTAGTATTTTGTTCTCCAAAGGTTGGTAGTGAACAGACCCATGGAAAGCATGAAGCCAGAAAGTAGCCTGACCTACGTCCCAGTATTTCCTTAAAGCTCCTGTTTAATGATACTGGGATCCAAACATTTTGAACGTTTTGTCTTCTCTTCCTCCTCCACTCCCAGTGTTGCCAGAACAGCTTCTCTAAATGCTGACAGGATTCAGATTTGTGGGGGTGTTTGCACACCTGGGAATTAGGAAAGTGGCATAATAGCACACTGCGAATTATAACTGTTTTTCTGACTTCTGTTTTTAATACCTGTTGAAAATAATGCTTTTAAAACACAATTCCCAAACAAACCATGCTTTAAACTGTAAAGAGCACACACTGTGTAGGCACAGCAGAAAACGGCTGGATAGGGTGAGCACCTGAGGTCGCTGCATCCATGTTGGTAATGAGCACTTTTTACCTAAGAACTTCTTTTTTTAAAATATATTTTTATTTTAAATATATTTT
>NW_005353927.1:529286-546977 GCF_000412655.1 Myotis brandtii
GTTGATTGGCTATCTCCTGCACGCCCCACACTGGGGATTGAGCCCACAACTGGGGCATGTGCCTTGACCGGGAATCAAACCATGACCTCCTGGTTCATAGGTCGACGCTCTACCACTGAGCCATGCCGGCCCGGCTACCTAAGAACTTCCTTATTCTGGGTTGCTGGGTCAGCATGCAAGAAAGTGATTGACCTCCCATCTATCTTAGTTATGTGGGCCACACCTCTTCAAGTCAAATAAAAATGATATCTCTGGCGCAAGAGCAATAGCGTGCCAGAAGTCAGTTTAAGAGTATCCTTTGGAAAGAGTGAGTAAAAGGTGAAATTGTCTTTTCCTGCCTTGGAAAATGGTGCTTTGAAATGAGTGTATTTGCTTTGTCATCTTAATGCAGAGATAAGCAAAGCCTTGATTCTCTTCCCGTTTGGAGCAAACTTGCAATTAAAATTGCTGCCATTAATGCAGACTGACACTTGTCTTACTGGAAAAGCAAGATACCATGGGCCAGAGAATGTCATGCCAGCCCCTACATGGGGGATTTGGCCTTTGATTTTTACTGTCATGATAAAGCAATAAGTATTTATTTGAAGTGAGGGGGGAACCAGTTGGTAATGGAAAACACACTTAGTGCCTCCTGCCAGACACCACTGGGGAAATGGCACAGACCTGTGCACCCAGTTGAGGCAGCAAAGTCCATGCACATTGTGAAAATAGGTGCTCTGCTGGGGGGTGGAGGGGCTAAGTAGGGATGGGCTGTGTTGGGGCAGAGCAGAAATCCCATGTTGGGAGTAGTTAAGGTAGTATAGTATGTGATTAGCTCAGGCTCTGGGAAGGGGGACGCTAAATCCCAACTCCTCCACTTCCTCACTGGGACTTTGGGCATATGATTCACCTCTCTACATCCCTTCTGCAAAAGGGGAGAACATAGTAGTACTGTCCTCATATGGTTGTGGGGAATGGAAAGCATATTGCATGCTGGGAGCATTAGTTATGATATTTAACTAGACCTTAAGGAATGAGGTATGAAAAGGCTGGAAGGTGAAAAAAATGCATGTTGTATTCAAAGAAAGGATAAAAGTGGTCAGGTCTAGCTGTGGGCTTGGGGGACCAACATTTTCCCTCCCTTTTGTGTAAATTTTAACCCTATGCGTTATTTAGCTACTTTTTCAGCCCTTACCCTAGCAACAGCCCCAACAACAACAAAAAAGCTATGCTCTGGGTACTGAAGTGATGTGGAGAAGAGAAATTGCTCAGCCTCTTGGCTCATTTGCTGGATTAGCTCTTTACTGTAAAATTGGACTTGGAGTGAGGGACTCGCTTTCATTTCTGCTAATGAAAGTGCAGCCTGTAGAGCTGACTCTCATTCTGGGTCCTTTTCCCAGCTGAACCATTTAGCAACCCACCCTCATAGTGGGAGTCTTCCGCACTCAGCTGAATGAAATTGAAAATCTACGATTGCACTTGAGTGGGGTCTATGAATAGATGCTTTGTCTGTAAAGAGCTGTTGTTGCACATGGTCTCTGTCTCCCAGTGCCATGCGTTTGCAAAGAGGAGATCAGGACTGGCAGGGTCTTATTTTAAAGCAAAAAAACAGGCTGGGGTGCCTTGCTCCACAAAATGTGCCTTTTGGGCAAGCTCAAGTTGCTGAATTTGGTGTGTTTGACCACAAATTAAAGAGAAGCCATTATTGGTTATTTACCCTTCTATCTTATGTGCTCTTATTTTTGTGTTTTAAAAAAAAAAAAGACAAAACAGAATGATAAAGAAAATCTTTCACTCACTGGAGCCTACCACATGACAAGACAACCTATTGAAAAGCAAACCAATTCAATCACGCATTGTTTGGTCTATAAGGCACCAAGTACCCAGTTTGACAGTTTGTGTTCCCCCCAGTGAATTGGCTTATTTCATCGGATTCAGTGAATTGGCTAGTTGTTGTGGCTTTGTGTGGACACAGCTCTCATTTTGTGAGGCCTAGAACGGAGTTAAAGTTTCTAGTGTGAATAAAAACCAGCTGGGGAATTGGGCTGCTCCCTCCCCAGGGAGGGATGTTGCATTTGACAGACAGGCTGAATGGTATGGAATAAGATTTTTTTGACCTGCTTAGAAAAGACTCTCAGTGTGTGCTTCCAAAGGGCTGGTCCTACTCAGTGAGCTGTGAGGCCAAATAAATACCCTGGTCTTAAAAATGGGGTGGGGGCACTGACCTGACCTTGGATTTTCTAGTTTTTGAATGAATTGTATTTTTTAAGAGCAATACTTTTGCTCCAAAGCTCATGCTTATTCATTATTTTAGGAAGGAAACAATGCAGTGCATAGGCGTTTAATGAGCACTTGTGCTGATCTAGCTCAAGTCACAGGGATGATAGATGTTAAGCATGAACTCACATGCATTTTGAATGTTACCAGAAGGGAGGTACAGGGTACTGTGGAATTGTGTAGCAAGTATATCTGGGAAAGCTCTCCAAAGAAATGATACATAAAGCTGAGACTTCTAGGGTGAGGCAGGCAGAGTCAGTGAAGATGGGGGTTTCATGAGGGGAGCTTTCAAGAAAACAGTATGAAACTTGGAGCTGCAAAAACATGGCATGTTCAAAGAGTTGAAAGAAACCTAGAGTGGTTACTGCAAAAAGTGAGGTAGAACCAGGCCAAGTAGCAGGGCTGTGCATACCATACAAAGGGTTTTGTACTTTGCTACCTTTTTAAATACCTACCTATTGGGTACCAGGTACATTCCAGGCATTTTCATAATAGTTTTCATCTATTTCTCTTATCAGTGATTTTTTAAAATTTTGGGTTTTGGAGATGAGAAAATAGGCTCAGAGAGATTAAATACCCTGCCCAAGTTAGTCAAGAGGAGGAGCTGAGATTTTTGAAGCCTGGTCCACTGACTTCCACTTCCGGTGGGTTTTTAGAATCCAGTCTACTAGAAAGATGGTACTATTCAGTAGCCAGGCACACATTTGGACCACTCAGTCAGCCAGTCGAGTCAATTTGTTCCTTTTAAACAAATTATCTGAAAAAAGTCCATTTCCCCACACTGCCTCCTAAGAACAGCATGGTGCTGTTTGTTTCTAGCTTCAGAGTCTAGTTGAGTAGAAGACAAAAAAGGCATGGAGGCACTGAAATAGCAGCTGGAACTCTGAGAAATTATTTTGAACTGGTGTCATTCGTTTCTCAGTTTATTTTAAGCCTAAAGCACTGCTGTAGTGTGTTTTTGGTAATAAAAATAGACTATCTTTAACTATTTGCCTTTAGCTTACAGCACACCTGCTCTATATATATATATATATTACAATAGGCAACCCAAATCTCTTTTCAAAGAACAGGGGATTGCTCTGATCTTCACTGAGTCAACTTGTTCCCTCCAACACCTAGTGATACTGAAACATCTTTGTAAGGACCAGATTATTTCCACTCTGGTCAGGAATCACCTCCACTTCCCTAGAGAAAGGCCTTCGGAATTCGTTTTCTCCAGTGTTGGAGAGCAGGGAAGCAGGTAAAGACTGGCGTGTAGCTCTGGGAAGTCCACATTCAGTGAGTATTGAGTCAAGAAGGATGTTTGTAAAAATGTTCCTGGGCCCTGGCCGGTGTGGCTCAGTTGGTTGAGCATCGCTCTGTGCACCAAAGGATCACCAATCCAATTCCTGGTCAGAGGATATGCCTGAGTTGAAGGTTCGTTACCCGCCTGGGGTGCATACAGGAGGTAACTGATTGATGTCAATGTTTCTGTCTTTCTCTCTCTCAAATCAGTAAAAACGTATTTTTAAAAAAATTTTCCTGGAACTAGTAGACCACCACCCCCCCTCAGCCCCACATTGCGTTGGCCTTTCAGTCTGAAACAGCAACAGGGATTGACCCATATTTGCTAAACGTCATGCCTTTATTTTATTTTATTTTATTTTAACCCTCACCAGAGGGTATTTTTTTCATTGATTTCAAGAGAGAGTGAAAAGGGAGGGAGAAAGAGAGAAACATGGATTTGAGAGAGACACATCAATTGGTTGTCTCCTATATGTCCCCCGACCAGGGCTCGAGAACCTCCAATCAATATATAGGCCCTTAACCGGAAATTGAACCACGACCCTTTGGTCCATGGGCCTACACTCTAACCACTGAGTAAACGGGCCAGGGCAGTCGTGTCTTTAATAGAGCAAAAAATTATTGGTCTCAGTTTATTTGGGGCACTGAGGGGACAACCTGCCTTTCTTTTCCCATCATGCGAGGGGATTAGGGATGCTAGGAAAGCTGAGACTTAGTGATACTTCCTGTTCCCTCCCTAAATAAAGATGCCCTGAGATGGTGAGTGACCCCATCCTAGTAATGACTGCCAGCTTGAAGGAGACAAGTCTGAGCACTTGTGCTTTCATAATAGACTTTGCCAGTAAGAACAAATCCACCCTCGGGTTTTCTCTTAAACTTGGGCTTTGATTTGATCAGAGACAGAAGGGGGAGCACCAGTTAACCAAGAATGCATTTGGGGCATGAGCAAATAGCTTCATTGGAGAGGACTTTTTGAGCCCTAGCCGGTTTAGTTCAGTGGATAGAGCATCGGCCTAAGGACTGAATGGTCCCAGATTTGGTTCTGTCAAGGGCACATACCTCAGTTGCAGGCTCCTCCCAGCCTGGGCCCTCACATCGATATTTCTCTCTGTCTTTCCCTCTCTCTTCCACTCTCTCTGAAAATCAATGGAAAAATATCATCGAGTGAGGATTTTTTAAAAAGAAAAGAAAAGGTCTTTTTGAAGCTCTGTGGGAAATGTGAGAGAATCATAGCCAATCAGAACTCAGCAATGTGAATATGGAATGCAAGAAAGTGCTTTGAGTAAATCTGTAGTGACAGTGACACAGTTGATGGAATCTTTCTTTTATTTTTTAAATATATTTTTATTAATTTCAGAGAGGAAGGGAGAGAGAAAAAGAGATAGAAACATCAATGATGAAAGAGAATCATTGATTGGCTGCCTCCTGCACGCCCCACACTAGGGATCTAGCCCACACCCGCACATGTGCCCTGACCAGGAATCGAACTGTGAGCTCCTGGTTCATAGGTCAACGCTCAACCACTGAACCATGCCAGCTGGCCAATGAAGGAATCTTTCGATTTTTCTATCATACCAGCTACAGTTAGTCCAGGGTGTGCCATCACACAACTTGACAAACCATGCGACCATGTGTGGGACCTTCTAGGACTTTGCTTATATCAGTTTCACTCGGAAAAGGGAGAATTGTCCCCACTCAGAGGTCACTGTCCCTGTTCCTCCTTTAAAAAAAAAAAAAAGAGAGAATGTTTTTTTATTTCCTTTATTAGAGATGTTACCAATCATTTAAAAGGCTGGGCTAGGTGGTACAACTCTAGCGACCATATTTTCTGACCCTAAAATCTGGATAACTAATTTGACATGGAGACCAGGAGAGAACATCTGAGGTTGACTGTTCAGCATCACTACATAGCTATACGTGCTGCTCCCACAGAAGGTAGAATCCTCTTTATCCAGTAAGGGTGACTGACCTCTCCATTGGCACCATGAGAGACTCTTCTTTGTGGCTCAGTTGGTACTTAACTCATCTGATACCTGGATCAGCTTTGTTTACTGTGGATATATGTCTTCTCTTACCAATTAGATTGTAAGTTCATTGAAGGTGAGAGATGACTTTAGTCCTCGTGTTAGCTCTGCTGCTAGTTCGCTATGTGACCTGGGCTATAATTCATTCAAAAAGAAAAATGCCAAGATTCTTGCCCTCTAGAAACTTAGCCCAGTAGGAAAACGGCCGTACGTGTATATAAAGTACTATCCCTGTTTGGTGCCCTCAGAGTCATACAGGGAATTGATTGTCTGTGATACAGTACTGTCTGTGTGAACAAGACCTCTGAACCTCACCTCTTCACAACCTAGTGAGAATAGCACAGTGAGAGAAGAAAAGCCTCTGTACTCACAGTGATAGTTCTCATCTAAACCTGAAAAGCTGTCAAGAGACATTAGCCCCATGCATTCTTGGAAACTGGTTTTGTTCAGGAAATGTATTAAGTGCCTATTACACGTCAGGCTCTGGAACCCAGGTATTGTATAGTTTGATAGAAGGGGCCCTTCTCCAGCCTGTTTGTTATTCCTGGGCTTGAATTCTAGTCTTTTTCTTGCCCTTGTGGACATGGAGGGGCAAGCGACAGACGTCTTCCCGCTCTGGCAAAGTTGGGACTTTCCTGTTAATGCTCTTTTCTCATTTCGGAAATGCCAAGAGGCCAGAGGCAAATTCCAATCCCCATTTCTTTGCAGTACACTGCCATAAACTAGTGGTTCATTGCTATTTCCTTTGCCACCTGATAAGTATCAAGACTAAGAATCAGGCACAGTGTTCTTAAGGAAACTGAAGTAAAAACAGTGGACTGTCATTCATTCAGAAAATATTTATCCAAAAAGGCAAGGTGAGGATGATTCAAGTGGACCCAGTCCTTTGTTTATGTCAGTGGCATTTCGTCATGAAGCTAGTCCCTGTTAGGGAAAGAACCGTGGGGCTTTGGCATTCATCGATCACTAGCCTCTGCGTCCTGCATCCTGGCTGTCTCGGTGCTGGGGCTGAGTCTCTCTGGGCCTCTTTTCTCATCTGTAAAATGAGGCTCATAGCCCTCACTTGAAGGCTGGCTGTGAAGTTCAGTTAATTGCGCAGAGCACCTAGCACAGTGTTCTGCACACGACCGCTCCTAATGAATCACTATTATTTTCCGGTTTTGACTCAGTCAGACTCTAAACTTGGAGACACAGATGTGTAGATTATTCTCAGGGCTTGGTTTCCTCTGGCTAGATTCTTTTTCTCAATTTAGCCTGCTAAGCGAGTGCCCCCAAAAGAAGATGGATGTTAGCATGCTGTTACTTTCTGCTCTCCAAGGACCTGCTGCTGAAAGGGCTCTAGTGACTCCTAATGAGTGACACATGTCTGACCGGGGACTGAGACATCTGGCAGGCCACTCAGAAGAATGGCATTTCCATCTTCCATTTGCCCAGGACTCTTCAGATACCTGATGTGGTGCTTGTTTTATCAGCAGTCTGGCCCAACTCTTGGCATGCACCACAGTCTGATTTGCTTACTAAGAAGGTTTAGAATTAGTTGCACAAGAATTCCTTACCTTATTTTGTAACACCCTACAGAGCCTTCATTTATTTCAAGGGGGTATGTGACAGTCTGTAAATCAGAGTTTAAGAGAGAGAGAGAGAGAGAGAGAATGAATCCATGTCAAGCAGTAAGGGGAGTTGACGCTGTTAAAGCTTACTCTTGTTTCTGTATTTATAAGTTGAAGTGCTAAACTAGATCTCGACCCTTCAAGGTGAGGGGGCTATCTATGAGACGTCTCATTTTAAAGCCTTCCATTCGATGGCAGAATCTCCTTGATGGGTATGGCAGGTGGGTTTCGGCCTCTGCTTTGAATACTTACACAGCAGTTCCCATCCTTTTTAAACAGCTGGGGTTTTCTTGTTTTTTAACTTTCTGTTTATATTGGCCAAAATTGCCTTTCTGTGTATTCCTCTTCTCTTTCCCAGCATGACCCTTGGAAATCGTGTAAACTCTGTTCTCTTTCCATGAGATCGTCCTATAGCTATTTGAAATGGTTGTCATAGTGCCCAGTCTTCCCTTTCTCCAAAGTCCATACTCATAAATACTGTTGATATATTTGCTCCAAAATAATTCAATTCCTGTATTTTGAAGCACACATAGGAAAAAAATTATCTAAAATATGGGAAATTTCCTAAAACCACAGAAATATAACTGAGATTTTGGCCTTTGTTAAAACACCATCTAAAGAGGGGGTTAGCCCTAACCGGTTTGGCTCAGTGGATAGAGCGTCAGCCTGCGGACTGAAGGGTCCCAGGTTTGATTCCGGTCAAGGGCATGTACCTTGGTTGTGGGCACATCCCCAGTCGGGGGCGTGTAGGAGGCAGCTGAATTGATGTTTCTCTCTCATCGATGTTTCTAACTCTCTATCCCTCTCCCTTCCTCTCTGTAAAAAATAAATAAAATATATTTTAAAAAATAATAAAAATAAAAATAAAGAGGGGGGTAACAAAATAGGATCAAGGTAAATGGACCCAGGTGTATCTTCAGTGATTCAGTTCATTTCCAAGTTAATAAGACCAATTTAGAAGGGCAGGTTACTTACAAATTTGTACAACCTGTAAACTTAAAAGTAGGGGTCTCTACATAAAAACCACTAAACTAGCTTCTAGGTCTGAGTCAACTGTTCCCTTTCCTTATCCTGCCCATTCTCATTCCTTCTGATACCCTTTATAGAGAAAACAGATCACTTCCTGTTTAGTCTGAGATTCTTTGAGGACTTCCCGTGCAAACAAGTGGCAAGAAAAAAGAACAGCAGCGGATAAAATATATATGAAAGAAGGAACAAGCCCATTTCTAGGCTGCGGGCTGACATTACCTGAAGTGACAACCCAAAGGGAAAGACAGTCCAGTCTCTATTTCATACAACCTGCTATCAGCTAACTGATTCAGTATGGAGGAATGTGAATGGATCCTTAGGACCCAGAGAAGAGCCACACACTGCACAAGCCTGGCCCTGGCCCAGGCCCACTGCAGTATGCCCATTCCTTGTGAGACCAGTGACATAGCCTCTCAGGTTGTGGGGAGTAGCTGCCGATATCTCCCCGTATAGACTGCCAAGGCAAGCAGGCTCTGACTTCACACTTTTTACAAAGAAATAAGGAAAAACAAATAAATGATTTATGATGTATCTTTACATGAAAGAACCAATCTAGACTGTCTCCCTAGCATCCTCTACTTATGTGAAGTGCAACATAAAGAATTTAAGCTTTTGCCCTAACCGGTTTGGCTCAGTGGATAGAGCGTCGGCCTGCGGACTCAAGGGTCCCAGGTTTGATTCCGGTCAGGAGCATGTACCTGGGTTGCGGGCGCATCCCCAGTGGGGAGTGTGCAGGAGGCAGCTGATTGATTTTTCTCTCTCATCGATGTTTCTAGCTCTCTGTCCCTCTCCCTTCCTCTCTGTAAAAAATCAATAAAATATATTTTTTTTTAAAAAAAGAATTTAAGCTTTAGAATCTAATAGACCTAGGTGTGAACCCTGACAGACAAGTTCTGTGACTTTGGTTAAGTGACTTAGCATCTCAGGGACAGCAACCTGCTCACAAGATGGACGTGAGGGTGAAATGATATGATGGAAGGGAAGTGGCTCAGCACCCAGTATACAGTAGTCGCCCAACAATGTGAGTTCTTACTAAAGGGAAGACGGGCTGAGAGCTTCTATCTGTATACATGTTTGAAGCCAGATCACAATGAATCAAACAATATTCTCTCCATTCTGTTTAGCCTATTAGCTCTAGAATCTGAATATACAAAGAAGACTCTGGATTTCGGTGATTCTTTTTACCAATCTCAATTTGGCAGAATTTGGCTGTCAAAACTAATAGCAGCACTGTTCTTCAGTAAAACTGAGACTTCCAAATTAGTTGGTCTTAAGGAATTTTAAAAATGGAACTTTTAAGCTGCAAGGAAGCTATTTCTAATCACCATAAAGCCTTCTAACCATAGTACTAGTACATAGACAATAAATTTTAATCTTATACTCCCCTTTCCCCCAATATTAGAACAAGATGAGGAAGTGTCTTCTAACAATCTAAGTTAGCTAAAAAATTGAGCCTCCATCAATTGAATACTTACTATGCAGCAGACACATGCTTAAGTGCTTTATATGAATTATTTCACTCCAGACTCACAGCAGATCTGTGGGTTTGGGTGTTAGGAACCCCATTCTACAGATGAAGCTGAGTCCTAGAAAAATTCAGTTACCTACCCAAGTCTGGCTAACTGCAAAACCTGTGCTCCTGACTAATGGGTTCATTGTGTTTTTTCAAAAGTTCTTGGGCTAGGCAGACGATGACTGTATGGTTGGATAAATGATTAAAGATACACTACAATCTGGGTAACTCCTAACAGTAATAACTACTGACAGGATCTGTGGAGACAGACCCTCCTGTGTTCAAATCCTAGCACTGTCGCTTACTAGTTGTGTCATTTAGGTATGTGACATTTTTCCTTGGTAAAATGGAATATCGTGAGGTTTAAAAGGAATAATATTTGGGACTTGCTTAGTACATAGTAAGCTCTCAGTAGTTGCAGCTGCTACTCCTACTGTTTGAGGAAGGTGACTGCTGAGAAAGAAAAGACAGAGTTATCTTTGATGAGTTAGTTTTGCCCTTTTCAAATGCAGAAGCCATTGATACCAGGTGATGTGTCTAAGGGAATTCTCACCGGGGGCTTTCAGCCTTAGCAGAATACATGGTCTGTCTCTGTTCTGGAAAGAGTAAGTTATTAGTTTTCAATTCCATCTTTTATCTTTTTAAGAGTTTAGTCATCTTTGAGTGTATAACATCTATTGCCATTCGGGATGTTTGGAAAACTTCCTGTTTATGCCAGTGCACCCCTGATAAAGGCTGTGGATAGTCATTTCATTGTTATTAAATAAACATGGCCTGCTTCTTATAAACACCTTTGTTCTGGCACTGCAGTCTCTTGCTCAAGGTGTGATTATGAGGCAGCTTGCTGGCAGCTTGTGTGATACTTGGAGGCTAGAAAATGCAAACTTAGTGAGATGAACAAGTGGGTCTCTCTATCCTGCTTGGAACCTTTCCAGCAGTTTCCGCACCACTGTGAGTTCTCCCCGGGAAGCCTTCCTGATGTGTAGGTGCATGATGAGACTCACTTTATTTTTCTGCTTTCTTTTCTCTTTCTTGGACAGAAACCAAAGCCTAAACCCCGGCCATCCATCACAAAGGCAACCTGGGAGAGTAACTATTTTGGGGTCCCCTTAACAACCGTCGTGACTCCCGAGAAGCCAATTCCTGTTTTTATTGAGAGATGCATTGAGTACATTGAAGCCACAGGTAAGTGTGTTACCTCAGAGCCAATTACAGCTTTCACTGTCTACACAGCATGCTTTCCAGAGGCTAAGCCCTCTAGAGATTCTGGAATCAGCTCTCGCTTAGTGTGAGATGCGTTCTGAGAAGGAGCTGAGCAGCCCCGACAGCTGTCGGGTTCCTCCCTCCATCTCCATAGTTGTGAGGCTGTGGTGCCAGTTCCAGTAGAGCTTTCAGAACACGGGAGCTGTCCTGT
The DNA here is from genome assembly GCF_000412655.1 of Myotis brandtii. Taxonomy (NCBI): domain Eukaryota; kingdom Metazoa; phylum Chordata; class Mammalia; order Chiroptera; family Vespertilionidae; genus Myotis; species Myotis brandtii. The sequence goes on from NW_005353927.1 coordinate 540,417, forward strand.
TCTCAAGGCTGCAGTTGTGGCCCATCTAGGTGTCTTCTCTGTGTGCCCGCAGCTCCCTGTCATAGCATGCAGCCTGCCTGCCTGTCAGCTTCTTGAGGGCAGGGAAAGGGTCTTATTTCTCATTGTGTCCTCAGTACTAGACTAGACACAAATGGTAATACATTTTGGTTTAATAAAATGAATGACTAGTTGTAACTGTTATAGTGCCTGAGATTCATGTTTTGAGAGATTTAAAAAAAAAATTTTTTTTTTTAATGGAGATTAAAAAACCCCAGCTTGGGTATCTTCTATCAAGCAACTACATTTCAACTCCACTGACAACTTGGTGTTATGTGAAAGCCAACTGTCTTAAAATTTTTTCTTCTTTGTTCTTGAAATGACACAATTTTACCTGTGTTAAAACATACATTTCATTCACTTAGAATTCCTACAGCATGTCTTTTGGCCTCTCTTTTGAAACCCCTGGAGCTTCTAGTTTCATGCTGTTTCCCTTGTTCTTCTCCTGGATGCTTTCAAAGCTGATGAGCTTTGGGGAGAAGGAGGTACAGTGGGCACAGGATTACATGAATTCTTGAGCATTAGTAGTTGAGCTCAAGAATATAGGCTTAAACTGATTTGAAACCAAGGTGAGGATTATGGCCTCCCTCTGTGTTCTTCCTGATTCCGGGTGTTATCTGTAGTGATATTAAGTATTGTGTGGTGTGGACACGCTGCCAGACTCTGCTGATAATTTAAGCAGCATCATATTAAGTTGGGTGACTGGTTTTAATATTTCCTCAGGATGTGCAGAACCAGGGAATGTAGGTTTCAAATGGAAGCCCGCTAAAGACTTTGTCATTATTTCCAGGGTTTTCTCTGCAGCACACCAGGCTTAGCGTTGAAACAGCAAGCACTTTGCATAATCACAGCAGACCTGCAGCTTTGTTTAGTCCATTCTGTAACCAAGGCTTTTTCTGAGTGTCCATGGTTTTGTTTTTGTTTTTTAATCCTCACCAGGGGATATGTTTATAGGTTTTAGAGAGAGGGAGGGAGAGAGAAACATCAATGTGATAAACATTGATCGGTTGCCTCCTGTACTGGCCCTGACTGGGGATCAAACCACAACCCAGGTGTGTGCCATGGTGGGTAATCAAAGCCCCGACTTTCCAGTTCATGGAACAAGGCTCCAACCAACTGAGCCACACTGGCCAGGGCTAGACACTGGTTTTGTATCTGTTTCTTCCTGGCACCTCTCCCTTGGGCCAGGAGGAATTTAATCACAAAGCAATTGGGTGATTAAATTCTCTCTAGTTGCACCAATGTTTCAGCGAGATAGTTTGTGGCATTGGGAGGAGGGGGTGGGCTCTTTTTCCCTTTATTTTTTAACTTATTTCAGATTTATAGGAAAATCATAAGTTGTAACAATTTGAAAGTAACAAAAAATTCCATAAATGTTAACATTATACCGTATTCCCTGTATCATTCTTTCTCTACATATTTGTATCTTTTTTCCTGAAATATTTGTTACAGATATGATGCAGCTTTACTCCTAAATACTCCAGTGGATATTTCCTAAAAAACATTCTCTTACATCACCATGTAATTTTAAAAACTAGGACATTAACACTGATGCAGTACTAACCTATATAATCTATAGACATTTTCATTTCATTAGTTCCATTAAAATGTCCTGTGTAATAAAAGATAATTTTTTTGTGAGAGATTACATATAATTGTCAGGTCTCTTAAGTCTTCTTTAATCTAAAACCATTTAGTCTATCTGTTTCTAATGGCCTTGATAGTTTTTTAAAGAGTACAGATCAGTTATTTTGTAGGATGTTCCTCAACGTGGCTATTTTTTAGTTTTGTTTTGTTTTGTTTTGTTGATGTTTCCTCATGATTAGGTTCAGGAGTGTGCTTTTGGCAGAAATAGCAGGGAAGCAGTGCTGTGGCCTCACTGCCTCACCCCAGGCGGCATGTGATGCCAGTTTGCCCCATCACTGGAGATGTCTTGATCCCTTGATTGAGGTGGTGGTGCCTGCCAGGCTTCTCCACTGTAAAGCTACTGTTTGCCCCTTTGTAATGAGTAAGGATTTTGTAGGGAGGTGATTTGAGACTCTAATGTCTGGTTTCTCCTAACACTTTCGCCCACTAGTTTTAGTATCCATTGATGGTTCTTGCCTGAGACCCTGCTCGCCATAGTTCTAACTCTAATTCCTTCTGCACTTACTAGTTTGGATTTCCCTGTCTGGGAGAGCTTCCCCTTCTCAGAAGGAGCCTTTTGTGAGTGGCCTCCTCCAGCGGCTCCCCTGTGGTAGTGCCAGGTGCTTGAATGTTGTCCGCATGCCCTCTAGCTTTTCTTTACACCCAGTGACAAAATTATACCTCTCCTTGCCTCTTCTACTTGTGAAACCTTTCAGATATGAAGACCTCCTCCACCCGGCCCACAGTCTGCCACCAAGCTGCTGCTTCTCTGAAAGCTCTGTTAGACTGCACCACTGTCCCCTCTCACCAAAAAGCTCGGAGCTTCAGGGACATCTCTGACTTAGCTAATCAATTCCCAAGCCCATCGCTTCTACTTGGTCATCTCTTAGCTCTGTCCCCTCCACTTGAGTTCCACTGCCCCGCCATCACACCCCTTCTCAGTCCATCCTGAGTATGTGACAGTTCTACTGAAAACCTCTTCCTGGCTCCTCCTTGCCTGCCAGCTGCCGGCCACACTCTTGACTCCTCCCTCTCATACCCAGTGCTATCATGCTGTCATTGTCTGCCTGCCTTCACGCCCTCTTCTCCTCTCCCCTCCCTTTATCCTTCCTTTTCTCTCTTCTGCTCCCACCCCCTTCTTTCTGTTTTATACTACGGTGGGCATTGGTTTTAGAATTGTCTTACATGAATACAAACAATATTTTAGAAGAACATGGACCAAGCAGACTTTCTTTGTATTGCTCTGCTTTGCATATTCTGTAAAAAATCAATTTATACTACGGTGGGAAATAGATTTAGAATTGTCTTACATGAATACAAACAATATTTTAGAAGAACATGGACCAAGCAGACTTTCTTTGTATTGCTCTGCTTTGCATATGCCCTTCGTATGTCTGAAATGTCCCACATTCCTCCTGCCTCTGAAACTTGCCCTCACTCTTCCAGACTCCCCCACCCCAGCAGCACTTTGATGTCATCTTCCTGGTAGTTCTTCCAGGCACAGTTCCACTTCCTGAGAACAGGAGTCTCTGTTCTCCTGTCTCCCTAGAGCCTGGCACCCAGTATATACTCATTGTTGATTGAGTGAGTGGGTTTTAATCTGGGATATCTGAATTCTGTTGTTTTCTTCTTTGTCTTTTTTTTAGTTTTGGTCATGTAATTCCCTTCATTGGCATTAGTTTTTGTACTTTTGTAGAATTTTGAGAAAATTCAACATAGTATCTATGAGCTTAGTCTGCATGTTCAAGGGTGGACCTTGTGTACTCCATTTTCTAAAAGAACTTTTTCCTATTTATATAATTAAAATATGTTTATTTGTAGAAATTCAACAAAAGAATATGAAAAAGAATTTAAAGATTAATTGGTCTTCACTTAGTGAAAACCTCGGTTAATGGTTTGATATATTTCCTTATAATCTTATTTCTCTGCATATGTGTATTACCTTTACATAATTCAAAATATGTCATGTGATAGTTCTCAAAATTTTTTAAGCATAACTTAAGTGAAGTAAAAGAGTCCTGAATTCACCCACCAGTTTACCTACTCCTGTTTTCTGCAGAAAAAGAATTTAGTAACAAAGAGTTGAGTTGGAGAACCATTTTTTGATAACCACTTTTTATTATTATTACTTTTTCTGATTTTGGGGAGAGGAATGGGGGGAGAGACAGTGAGAGAGGGGTTGAGAGAGAAATGTCAATTGATTGTCTCTTGCTCCCGCCCTGACTGGGGATCCAACCCACAACCTAGGTATGTGCCCTGAGTATTACCTTTACATAATTCAAAATATGCCATGTGATAGTTCTCAAAGTTTTTTAAGCATAACTTAGATGAGGCAAAAGAGTCCTGAATTCACCCACCAGTTTATCTACTCCTGTTTTCTGCAGAAAAAGAATTTAGTAACCAAGAGTTGAGTTGGAGAACCATTTTTTGATAACTACTTCTTTTTATTATTATTACTTTTTCTGATTTTAGAGAGAGGAAGGGAAGGAGAGACAGAGAGAGAGAGGTTGAGAGAGAAATATCGATTAGCTGTCTCTTGCTCCCACCCTGACCGGGGATCCAACCCACAATCTAGGTATGTGCCCTGACCAGGAGTCGAACTGGCCACCTCATGGTGTAATGGATGACACTCCAACCAACTGAACCACACCAGCCAGGGCAAGAACAACTGCTTTTTAAACCAGACAAAACATGACTTTTATTGTTGCAAATCCTCACCCAAGGGCATTTTTCCATTGATTTTTAGAGCGAGAGGGAGGGAAATAGAAATATTGATGTGAGGAAGACACGTTGATTGGTTACCTTCCTCATGTGCCCCTGGGACCAGAAATGAACCTGCAGTCCTGCAAGGTTCGTGCCCTTGACCAGAAATTGAACCCATGACTCTTCGGTGTGTGGACTGATGGAACAACTGCTTTTTAAACCAGATAAAACATGACTTTTATTGTTGTAAATCCTCACCCAAGGGCATTTTTCCATTGATTTTTCGAACGAGAGGGAGGGAAATAGAAATATTGATGTGAGGAAGACACATTGATTGGTTACCTTCCTCATGTGCCCCTGGGGCCAGGAATGAACCTGCAATCCTGCAAGGTTCGTGCCCTTGACCGGAAATTGAACCCATGACTCTTCGGTGTGTGGACTGATGCTCTACCACTGAGCAACACTGGCCAGGACTGCAAACATGACTTTTAATTGCTGCATCTTGTTCCATTAAATGGCTGTATCACAGATTATTTAAACCATTCCCCCATTGTTGGGCCCATGTAGCATTTTTTCCTGGTATTCTTAAAATAAATAAACAGATTCGCTAGGGAGGCATTTTAGTGATACAGAGCTTCAGATCTAGGTAGACTGGGGTTAGAATCTTTGTTCTGCCATTTGCTCATCTATAAACTGAACGAGATGACAGACCTGCCTCCCAGGGCCGCTGTAAGGGTGCAGGAAGACTTGTCTGTGAGGCGCTGAGCAAGGTGCCTGGCACATAGGAGTGAGTGCTCAGTGTGTGCTAGTCGTTGCTCTAAGCTTCACCCTCCAGGCATTTGGTCTTCCTTCGTATTGCTGGTCAGACTTTACCGTTAAATGTAAATATCCGTGACTCTTTTTTTTTCCTCCTCAACTATTAAATTTGAAAATTGTAAAATCTATAGAAAAGTTGTAAGAGCCCTAGCTTGTTTGGTCCAGTGGATAGAGTGTTGGCCTGCGGACTGAAGGGTCCCAGGTTGGATTCTGGTCAAGGACGCATGCCCAGGTTGCGGGCTCGATCCCCAATAGGGAGCATGCAGGAGGCAGCCGATCAATGATTCTCTCTCATCATTGATGTTTCTCTCTCTCTCTCTCTCTCCCTCTCTCTCTCTCTCTCCCTCTCCCTCTCCCTCTCCCTCTTTCTCTCTGAAATAAATAAAAATATGTATTTTTTTTTAAGTTGTAAGAGTCATACAACAATCACCCAGTAGTCACCAGTAGACATTTTGCACATTTCCCCTTACTTGCCTAATTTTTATAGTTGTTGAACCATTTGAAAGTAAGCTGCAGGCTCTATGTCACTTCACTCCTAAATATCTCAGCATAGGTCCCTAAACTTAAGGACTTTCTCCTCCATAACTACAATATTATCACTTTTAAGAATATTAGTATTGCCCTGGCTGGTGTGGCATATTTGTTTGGAGCGTTGTCCCATGCACTGAAAGGTCAAGGGTTTGATTCCCAGTCAGGACACATAACTAGATTGCAGATTCTCAATCCCTGGTCAGGGTGCACACAGGCGGCAACAATTAATATTTCTCTCTCACATCAATGTTTCTCTTTTTCTCCCTTCCTCTTTCTAAAATCAATAATATATCCTTGGATGAGGATATTAAAGAGAGAGAGAGATGTTTGTTGGCAATACAGATTATCTGTCTCATCTCTTTAAAAAAAAAGAATATTAGCATTAATTCAATATTATTTTTTTAATATATTTTTTATTGATTTCAGAGAGGAAGGGAGAGGGGGAGAGAGATAGAAACATCAATAATGAGAGAGAATCATTGATCAGCTGCTTTCTGCACACCACCTACTGGGGATCAAGCCCGCAACCCAGGCATGCACCCTTGACTGGAATCGAACCCAGGACCCTTCAGTCCATAGGCCGATGCTCTATCCACTGAGCCAAACCAGCTAGGGCAATTCAATATTATCCTATCTAATAATAGACAAAAATGGTAATTGACCATACCTCCGCTACTCCTTCCATTGGCTAATCAGCATGATATGCAAATTAACTGCCAACAAAGACGGCGGCTAATTTGCATACTGCAGGCAGATCCCACTGCGTCGCCCCGCTTGGGGCTGGCAGCAGCCTGATACCCAGCCACTGGCTGCCCCAGCGCGAGACCC
>NW_005353927.1:547389-566533 GCF_000412655.1 Myotis brandtii
GCCATTTGCAACCGGGGTAGAAGGGGCAGACACCTCGGGATTGGGCGTGCCATCTGCCACCAGGGGAGCGGGCCTAAGCCAGCAGGTGGTTATCTCCCGATGGGTCCCAGACTGTGAGAGGGCACAGGTTGGGCTGAGGGACCCCCCCCCCCCCAGTGCACAAATTTTTGTGCACGGGGCTTCTAGTCTATATAATAAAAGCCTAAACGACCAGTTTCTATGGTGGTCAGTGCACTCCCACGGGGGGAGCATCACTCAGCCAGAAGCTGGGCTCATGGCTGGCGAGCGCAGCGGAGGTGGCAGGAGCCTCTCCCATCTCTGTGGCAGTTCTAAGGAGCAGCAAGCCAAGCGGTAAAGAGCAGCGAGCAGGCAGGCGGTAAGGAGCGAGGGATCCTGGATTGCGAGAGGGATGTCCGACTGCCAGCTATGCCCCGAGGGGTCCCGGACTGTGAGAGGGCACAGGCCGGGCTGAGGGATCCACTCCCACTCCCCCGCCCCCCAATGCACAAATTTTGTGTACCAGGCCTCTAGTTTTATATAAATAGTGTGTGTTTAAATTTACACATTTGTCTTAAAACTGAATTTTTTGTTCTAGGAGCCAATCAATATTCACAGTGTGTTTGGCTATTGCTTCCTCATCTCTTATAGTCCAGAGCAGTTTTGCCTGCCCTTTTTAAAATTAAAAAAAAAAATTATAAGAGTCTAGACAGTTGTCTTATAAAATGTCCCTTTGTGTGGTGTGACTGTCTATGCCTCTCCATCAACCACAGCCCCTTCTGACACCACCCATAGCCACTTCATCAGGTGGCTCCTGTCTGAGACGAGGGCTGGGACGAATGACACCGTGTCCCTCCCAAGACAGAGCACCCCTGTGAGTTGGGTGTGGAGGCACTATAGGATTTTACTGAGTGATGGAGTAAATTATGGATTAGGTTTTTTTCCCAGCTCCCACTTACACTGAACTTGTACTTTTCTTAGGGAAAGTCTGTGCTGCCACCTGACCTCCCCATCCCATCTCTCCCTCTTATTCTTGGTAGGAATTGCCATTGATCCCATGGTAGTTCAGGCAGTCCCTTCTGGCCAATTGGAAATGATACTCCAAATGAAGCTTGTTTGCCAGGCCCACCCCAAGCAGTTCAAAGTCAAAAGTCCTGTGCCTGCCTCTTTTGTGTTTGTCTCATACAACTTGTCACTTGCTTGTCCTGGCAAATGACATACTGCATCATCACTTTCAAGAGCAGTGCTTGGGGGTTTACACTCCTGCAGGTGGTGGTGGGAAAGAAACCCACCCCTCTCCTTTTGTGCCTCAGGGCCTGCCTTGCTACCCACCTGCCTCTTCCTACCAGCGTCACAGCCAGCGAGCGCGCTGTAGAAAACAAAGCAAACCAAAACCTTGTGGTGGAGAGGGAGTGGTATGACCTGTATGATTTGAACAACTTGAACCATTCCATCACATTACAAATATTTTTTCTCATTACAAGAGCAGTAAACATGCTCACTATTAAAAATTGAATCATCATAAATATCCATAGATGTTTTATAGGTATATAACAGAAAATGCAAGTCCCTTTTAATCCCAATCTCCAGAAGTAATCAGTAATAATTGTATTTTTTCTGCTAATACTGTCCCCCCCCCCCAAAAAAAAGTTTAAAAACATGAAATTGTGTACATATTATCCTGCAGCTTATTTTCTGTTTGACTTGACACTGTACCTTGGGCATCATTTTTTAATTTCATCTCTCAGTCAGCTGCATTCTAATCTTTGATCTGAGAAGAGGACAAATTTGGTGTCAAGAGGGAGAGAAGCTTTGTTTGCAGGCAGCTCCTAGGTCCAGGGTGGCCCATGGCAGGGTTCTGTGACTGCCGTCTCCCCTCCCCATAGTCTGTGAGTCAGTTGCTAACTCCTCCTAAACAGGTGACAAGAAAAGGACCACTGCCTTGTTGTCTGAAAGTCTGCGCTCCTGTGCTCTCTTGCCAGGACTCGACATCGGAGCGCTCCCCACATTCTGAGGTTAGCCCAGAACCTGTGGGTGAAGATTGGCTCTGGTTTGCACCTGTCTTTTTCCCTGAGCTCTTGGACCCTTGTTTCATATTTCCTAACATTGGAATGTGTTCAACAAATGGCCAGTAGGTAGAGCAGCTTCCAGATTGATTTGCAGATGCTTTTAGCCCCAGCCCAGGTACAGCCTCAGCGCCTGCTGTGCTAATAAGGTGTTCGATTTTATTCTCGCAGCTCTGGTGACAAGGGAGGGCTGGAAGAGGGCATGTAGCTCCTGCAGCTGCTCTGAGGTCACTGGGGAGGGGTTTGCTGGGGATCAGATAGACTACATTTCTGGCTGGAATGCTTTTTCTTCCAGTTTTCACCCACATGGAAAAGTGGTCGGGGCCAAGGAGTCACTGCTCCCTTCTATAGCAGGCTGAGTCCTGAGAGAGAATTGGCCCCGCTAATCTAAGCTCTCTGTGCGTGGCAGGAAGTAGGAATATTCCGTTCGGTCCAGAGTTTATCTCCCTGGAGTTGGGGTGAGTACTTACTTTTAGAGCCTGCTCACAGTCCTGAGAAGAATTTCTCAGGATAAATACACTGTCTTCCCACCTCACTGTGGTCACACAACTAAGGATTCAAATCCCGGATCTCTGGACCAATTTTGAGTCAAGGCTTTTTTCCCACAGTTGGGGAAAATATTCTTGTCCACCAGTGGAGAAACCCCCTGAGGCAGCTTCCAGTGTCACCCTCTCCATCCCAGGAGGGCTGGTACACTGCAGGCGGAGTGCCTAGTGCCTGCTCATCTGGGCTCTGCCCCATATATTCCCCAGGCCCAGGCCTCACTTGTCAGTCATTGAACTAAAAACAGCACTCCCTAGGAGCGATTCCTTTGAATAATGTGTGAGACCGAACCTCCTCTCCCTCTTTCTGTGATTTAAAAAAAAAACCTTTTTCTGTTGGTAGTGGGAGAAGGCAGGGCAAAAGGGGCAGTCCTTTCCTTAATGGCTTTGCTTCCTGAGCAGTGACCAATCCCCAGCACCCCTGGCAAGCACTGCCGAGGGCGGAGAAAGCAGCTGTTCCCAGGCAGAAGCAGTTTCATTTGGGCATAAGGCCCCTACTTTTCCATCTCAACTTATAATGTATTCAGGCCATATCATATAAATAGCTATAGACCACAGTTTTGTTAGTGCATCTTAATTTCAGTTAGTCCCTGTGGAATGAAAAATCCCCTGTAGTCAAGGAAGCCCAGCAGCTGATTAAAATAATAATGCCAAAGGTGGCCTTCATCACGGCGACTCTCCCATTTTCTGTTTCGGACACGTTAACTGTGTGCTTGCTATGGCCCAGGTACTTGACATAAGTGCTCTCATTTCACAAGAGATTCTGTTGCTCTAAGATACCAGATGTGGTGGGAAGCTGGCCCTTGGGAAGGGATCAGGGTACATCGCTGTGGGGAGGATCTTGGCTGGAGAGAATGTGGCAGCACTTATATTCTCTTCCCTACTCTTAGGAGAAAACCTTCACAAAACCTGGTGACAGAACCAGGGCTCAGTCTTCGGGGCATCGCAGCACCTACATGGGCACAATATTACAACTGACATTTACTATTTTTAAAGCCCTTTGCTGGAGGGCATAAGATTGAGCCACACAACCCTGCCTTGGGGTTTTGGTGCCTGCACTTAGCGGCCTTTTTATACTTGCCTCTCTTGAGGGGCAGCAGAATCAGGTCAAGTTTGAGTCTCATCTCTGGTTGAGTGGGAAAATGCAGGGTAATGCACAAAATGGTTGTAGACAGAAACTCCCCGATAAGTCACTTATTAGCTTTAAAAATATTTAGCTTACCATCTTTTTATTGGAGGAGTAATAGATTTTATTCATTCTACAGATATTTATTGAATATGTATATTAAGAATCTACTATATGCTAGGCACTGTGTTGAACTAAAGTTCTCCCCCATAAGGTCCAGGGATGGTGGAGATAGTGACCAATCCAACACCTTATGAGCAGTGACCAATCCCCAGCACCCCTGGCAAGCATATAATCACATAATCATACAAATGCATAACAAATTCAGGCAAAAAACATTACTGGATTTTAAAATCACTGGGGCCCGGCCAGTGTGGGTCAGTGGTTGAGCGTCAACCTATGAACCAGGAAGTCACGGTTTGATTCCAGGTCAGGGCACATGCCCTGGTTTCCGGCTTGATCCCTGATGGGGGTATGTAGGAGGCAGCCAATCAATGATTCTCATCATTAATGTTTCTCTCTCTCTCTCCCTATCCCTTCCTCTCTCTGAAATCAATAAAAACATATTAAAGTCCTAGCTAGTTTGGCTCAGTGGACTGAAGGGTCCTGGGTTTGATTCCATTCAAGGGCACATGCCCAGGTTTCGGGCTCAATCCGCAGTAAGGAGCATGCAGGAGGCAGCCGATGAATGATTCTCTCTCATCATTGATGTTTCTCTCTCTCTCTCTCTCCCCCTTTCCCTTCCTCTCTGAAATCAATAAAAATATGTTTTTAAAAAACATTAAAAATGAAATTAAAATCACTGGGAAATGAAATGACTGACAAGGAGGACCAAGTGACAATCTCGGGCAGTTAGAACCCTTACCGGCTGCTGCTGGGAATATAAAAGGGTATATAAACTGACCTTGGAAATCTCTTGGATAGTTTATTAAAGGTTAAACATACACTTACTATTCCACTCATGGGTATTAGTCCAAAAGAAATGAAGACATGTTCAGCTGTTTTCAGCAGCTTTGTTCATGAAATCCCAAACTGGAAACCACCCATCCACAGGTTAGTAAATGAGCTGGTCCATTCATCCACTGGAATACTACTCAGGGGCCAAAAGAAATAAATTCCTGCTACATGCAGCAACGTGTTTGAATCTCAAATCATTAAAAGCTGTGCGGGATAGAAGCCAGATACAAAAGACTACAAGTTATGATTCCAGTTATACCCAACTCTGGAAAATGCAAACTAATCTATAGTGACAGCAGGCAGATCAGCCTGGGAGCCAGCAGTGCAAGAATGGATTACAAAGGGACATGGAAAACCTTTTGGGGGTGATGGAAACGTTTTGTATCTTGGTTGTGGTGATGATTTCACTCCTGTATTCATATTTCAAAATTATTAAATTATATACTTTTAAATAAGTTTATTGTATATAAATTATGCCTCAGTAGTTGATTTTTTAAAAAGTTAAAAAAAAAATCACTATGAAATGGCTTTCAGGGAACTTGATAGTTACATGGTTTCAGAATATCAACCAACACATTAATTACCAGTTATAAAAGGGAAATAGCCCTAGCTGGTTTGCCTCAGTGGGTAGAGTGTCGGCCCTCGGACTGAAAGGGTCCCAGTTTGATTCCGGTCAAGGGCACGTACCTCGGTTGCAGGCCCTTGGGGGAGCAACCAATCGATGTGTCTCTCTCACATCGATGTTTATCTCTCTGTGTCTCTCCCCCTCTCTTCTACTCTCTCTAAAAATCAATGGGAAAATATCCTTGGGTAAGGATAAACAAAAAAAAAGGGGGGGTGTACTTTTATAATGGAGAGATCTGGAGTTTACTATCTTAAAATTACAATGTTAGCCTGAACTGCTGGCACCCCCACTAGCAGTTCAGGCTAACATTGTGTGCCTCCTTGACTAAAATACTTAATCTGAATCTTATAAGGAAACAATCAGAAAAATCTAGAATGTGATACACTTTACAAGATAGCTGTCCTAGACTCAATATAAAAGTCAGGGTCATGAAAAAGTTTGGGAGCCTAATGCAACTTCTATGTTTATAGCATGAACCCATTTCTCATTTAGATACCCAGGTGTTAAGTCCGTGAGCTTTGGGGTCACCCTGATATCCTGACTTTCTCATATAGTTGCTGGCCTTAAACTGTCTAAGCTTCATTTTCCTTTTCCTTCAAATTGGGAACAAAAATAATAGCTCCTTCAAAAGAATTTTTTTTAGAATTAAATGAACTCCTTTTTGTAATGTTCTTAGCTTAATGTCTGGACCATAGTGATCACCCAGTCAGTGTTAGCCATCATTTGGTGGCTCCTATCACTGACTTGATAAGGCTGCGGAAATCCAAGCAGCGGTTCTCTACCTGTGGGTCGCGAACAATGAAAATACATCCTGCATATCAGATACTTACATTACGATTCATAACAGCAAAATTACAGTTATGAAGTAGCAACGAAAATAATTGTATGGTTGGGGGTCACCACAACATGAGGAACTGTATTAAAGGGTCGCAGCATTAGGTTGAGAACCACTGTAATGGGGCATTTTCAGTAATGGACAATATCTGTAGGACAATGTCTGTAGTTTTTAAAAACTTCTCATTGAAGTTGTAGCATCATTAAGAAAGTACACTTAGCCCTGGCCAGTTGGCCCAGTTGGTTAAAATGCCCTCCAGTGCACCAGGCAGGTTCAATTCCTGGTTAGGGTACAAACCTAGGTTTTGGGTTTGATCCCTTGTCAGAGCCTGTACAGGAGGCAACCAATCGATGTTTCTCTCTCACGTAGATGTTTCTCTCTCATGTAGATGTTTCTCTCTCCCTTTCTTCCTCTCTAAAAATTAATAAAAGCATATCATCAGATGAGGATTTAAAAATAAAAAAAGTAAAGTATAGTCATCATGAGTATAGCTCAATGAATAGCCACAAATGGAACACACTTGTATGTCAGTACCCAGATCAAGAAACCGAAGATGACCAGCCCCACATGTCCCTCCCTCCCTGCCCTGGACTCCTCTTACCAGGCATAACCACTATCCTAGTTTCTGAGAGTTACAGAATAGTTTGCCGCTTTTGTTTATTTATTTAATCAATTAATTTTTTTTTATTGCTTTTGTTCTTTTAAAATGGACTCAGACCAAATGCAGTTTTGGTCTGGCTTCCATTACTTAGCATTATGTCTGGGTTCATCTGTGGTTCATTCCATAAATTTTTTAAAAAATATATTTTTATTGATTTCAGAGAGGAAGGGAGAGGGAGAGAGAGAGAAAAACAAAAACAATGAGAGAGAATCATTGATCGGCTGCCTCCTGCATGCCCCACACTGGGGATCGAGCCTGCAACCCAGGCATGTGCCCTGACCGGGAATTGAACCGTGACCTCCTGGTTCATAGGTCGAAGCTCAACCACAGAGCATGCCGGCCGGGCTCATTCCATAAATTTATCCATGCTTGCGTATGGTTATAGATCGTTCATTCTCATTGCTGTATACTATTCCACTGTGTGAATAACCCACAGTTTATTCATTCTAACTCTTCATGGAAATTTGGGCACTTTACATTTTGGCACTATTATGAATAGTGCTGCTATGAACATTCTTTTTTTTTAAATGTATTTTATTGATTTTTACGGAAAGGAAGGGAGAGGAATAGAGTTAGAAACATCAATGAGAGAGAAACATTGATCAGCTGCCTCCTGCCTCCTGCACACCCCCAACTGGGGATGTGCCCACAACCAAGGTACATGCCCTTGACCGGAATCGAACCTGGGACCCTTCAATCCGCAGGCCAATGCTCTATCCACTGAGCCAAACCGGATAGGGCTATGAACATTCTTTTTTTTCTTTTTTAATATATTTTACCGGTTAGGGCGGGCTATGAACATTCTTATGCATGAATTTTGGTGCATTTGTGTGCACTCATATGCTTCAGATATATAACCAGGAGGAGACAGTTCGTATGGGTGTTGTTGTTTTTTTCAATCCGCACCCCAGGATATGTTTTTATTGATTTTAAAGGGGGGGGGAAGTAGGGGGAGGAACATCAGTGTGAGAGAAAAACATTGATCGGTTGCCTCTTGTATGTGCTCTGACCTTGAATCGAACCCGAAACATTCTGGTGCACTGGATGACACTCCAACCAACTGAGCCACCCAGCCAGAGTGGAATGAGACAGTTTTTAATAATTAATTTTTTAATATGTTTTTATTGATTTTAGAGAGAGAGAAACATCAATGAGAAAGAAACATCGATTGGCTGTCCCTGCATGTCCCCTACTGGGGATGGATTGAGCCTGCAACTCAGGCATGTGCCCTGCCCAGAAATGGAACCAGGGACCTCTTGGTTCATGGGTTCATGCTCAACCACTGAGCCACACAGGCCGGACTTAATAATTAATTTTAGCATGTTGAACATGATCGTTTAAAAGATGTCTTGAAGCACATATCAGTCCTGGCATAATAATCTACGAGGCTGAGAGCTAAACCAGTAAGGGGATCTCTGCTAGCTATTTGTGGCTTTGTATTTGCTATCTTTAGATAAGGGGGCTCTTGGCAAGGGGTGGGTACACAGAGCTGTCTCACCCATTTTTTGAGCAGCTGGATTTTTCCCATTTGCAGTGTGCCTGGCTGGAATAATCTTGAATCCTTCAGCTCTTTTCTTCTTCTTCGATGGGGCTCTCCCTGTGGTTTCAAGTTGAGACTGTGGTTAGCACAGATCTTGATAACTCCATGGTTTTTACTTGCCCAGCCATCAAAGGGCATTGCTCTCTGATTAACTTTTGACCATTGGTAGCACAGATAAGTTGGTGGTGTTATTGACACCTACCAGTGAGACTCCAAAATGAAAGGTTAAGCCCTGCGGGCATTTGGAGGGGAGGAAAAATGAGGCAGAGCCCAGAAGCAGGCTCTTCCTCCCGTATCTCTGAGGGTGATCTCGAAGCCCTGCAGCCATGACTTACGGCTGTGGCTGTATATCAGCTTGTCTGCATTGTTTGCAGGTCAGAGGTGGCCCTCTGGCTCCTCTGCAAATGGAAGCCCTCTATAAAAATGGCCTTTGACAGAATACTTAGAGCTGTGACCTTCCTTCTGGTTTAGCTCATTTGCCTGGGTAAATGAGCAGAGTGCTTTCTGCGTGGCAGATTTAAATTTCACCACTAATTGAGGGTAACATCTTTAGGGAAAAATGCTCGCCATTAGATCAGAGGCCTTTGGGAGACAGCCAGGCAACAAACACATCAGGGCAGATGAAAGCAGGAGGTGGGAATGGGGGAGGACAGAGTGCAAGTGTTATTGGTAACGTGGGACGGGCCTCGGAGAAGCCAAGTGAGGACTTTTGCCCCGTGCCTGTGGCGACCGTGCGCCTGTGCACGTACCACTGCATATTATATATGTTTTGGTGGCCTGCCACCCTTATTTTCTTGCCACTGAATAATCTATTCAGGATGAACCTGGAACCAAACTGCCTGGGTTCAGATCTTCGCTCTGCTGCTTCTGAACAAATGTTTAACCTCTCTGTGACTCAGTTTCCTTGACTGTCAAATGAAAATAAAGATAGTGCTTTGAGCCATTGAAATGACTCAGCATGTTAAAGACCTTATAATAGTACTTAGCAGGTTATAAGTGATCAGTTAGCATTTGCTGCTGTTACCATTCTTGGCACTGTCTCAGATGCATCTTCCACTGGAGTTGGGCCTCTCAACTTGCTGGGGCCCCCATCTGCCAAGCCCTCCTGGCCACTGGGCTTTGTCCTCCTCCCCTGTGCAGAGGCCCGAGCTCTCCTTCAAGGTCCAGCCCAGGCTTCTCCCTTCGGGAGAGTGACTCACACTCCCCTTCCTGAGTTCCTTCGGGGCCTAGAGCAGGGTGGGTCAAGCATGGACTCTGGAACCGGTGACCTTCCATTTAAAATCCCAGCTCTGCTACTTCTCTCAGCTAAACTGCTTTCCTCTGTAAGACACAGCTACTGGTGACAGCCACCTTATTAGCACTATGAGATTGAATGAGATCGTGTGCCTGATTATGCCGGGCACATAGTAAACACTCAGAAAAGGGGAGGGAGCTTATTATTTCAAGGCGAAATTTTCAGCATTAATATCTTGCCTGTCCTCTGATTATCTCATGGGTTGGTTTTAAATCCCTATTTAGACAGTTCACTCCTTACTGTCAGAGATCTTTGTTTCCTGTTGTTTTAGATCTTCTCCATGCTTACTCAGCCTGTGATAAAGACTTGGGAATGTTTTTTTTCCACAGAGCTATCTCCATTTTACCTCACTCTTTCGATAAGTAGTCCTTTGTGCATTTATTTCTCTGCCTAGTTCCAGAGGGCAGAGGACTGAAGGGCCTAGAACCATAAGGTTACTGTCATTTATTCAGCACATAGATATTGAGTGCCAAGTCAAATATAAAGAATCTCAGTGATGCCCTGGTTGGTGTTGTTCAGTGATTAGAGTATCAACCCATGCACCAAAGGGTCACAGGTTCGACTCCTGGTCAAGGTCACGTACCTAGGTTGCAGGCTTGACCCCCGATCGGGGCACGTGCAGGAGGCAACCAATTGATGTATCTCCTCACATTGGTGTTTCTCTCTCTCTCTCTCTCTCCCCCCCCTCCCTTCTGCTCTCTCTAAAAAGCAATGGAAAAAAATATTCTGGGGTGAGGATTAACAAAACAAAGAGGAAGAATCTCAGTGATCACTGTTCTGGAGGAATAAATGAAGCAGGATAGTGGATGTGAAATGTCTGGGGTGTTGAAGTTTTAGATAAGGAGGACTAGAGGCCTGAAGGAAATGAGAGAGGGAGCCATGACATTTCCTGGGAAAGAACTTTCCAGACAGAGAACAGAACAGTGAGTCTAAAATTCCTGAGACTAGAACATTCTTGGTGAAACCTTGGCTTTTACTCAGAGAGAAGTTAGAAGCCAATGAAGGGGTTATGAATGGAGGGACCGTATTTGGCCTTTGTTTAATAAAATTACTGGCCATTGTGTGGAAAACAGTCTTGACCCTTGAGGACTTGAATGCCCTTGATCTAGCTGCCTTTTTGCAAATCTTCCTCCATTCTGCCCTTCATTTCTCTGGATATATACCCAGTTTCCCATATTGTTGGCATGGGTTTACCTAGACCAGGGGTGGGCAAACTTTTTGACTCGAGGGCCACAATGGGTTCTTAAACTGGACCGGAGGGCCGGAACAAAAGCATGGATGGAGTGTTTGTGTGAACTAATATAAATTCAAAGTAAACATCATTACATAAAAGGGTTCGTTTTTTTTTTTTTTTAGTTTTATTCATTCCAAACGGGCCGGATCCGGCCCGCGGGCCATAGTTTGCCCACGGCTGACCTAGACCCATGGTCGGCAAACCGCGGCTCGTGAGCCACATGCGGCTCTTTGGCCCCTTGAGTGTTGTGGCTCTTCAAAATACCACGCGCGGGCGCACACGTACAGTACGATTGAAACTTTGTGGCCCATGCGCAGAAGTCGGTATTTTGTGGAAGAGCTGGTATTTTGTGGAAGAGCCCCATGTGGCTCTCGAGCCTCGGTTTGCCGGGCCGCAGTTTGCCAACCACTGATAGACCATTGGTTTAGAACTGAAAGGATGGAGGGGTATAAATCAGCATGGTGAGCAGATGAGCCAAAACTGGGAGAATGCCAAAAACGGTAAGCAGGGTGTCAGCTCGCAGTCCTGGCTGGCCTTTCAAGCCTCATCTTTCTTTTGTAATCCTCACCCGAACATATGTTTTTACTGATACTTAGAGTGAGAGGAAGGGGGGGGGGAGAAACATCAATGTGAGAGAGAAACATTGATTAGTTGCCCTCCCATACATGCCCTGATCGGGGGATTGAACCCGAAATCTATGTATATGCCCTGACTGGAAATCGAACCCACATCCTTTTGGTGTACAGGACGTTCCAACTAACTGAGCCACCCGGCCAGGGCAAACCTCATCTTTCTTTATACTTTTCAGCTTCATGCCTCCCTGTCTTTGCTCATCACTGTTCTTACTGCCTCACATGTAGTTTTCCCATCTCATCTGACAAATCCCTCATTTAAAAAAAAATCTTTATTGATTTTAGAGAGAGAGGAAGAGGGATAGAGAGATATAGAAACATCTATGAGAGAAAGAAACATCGATTGGCTGATTCCTGCATGCCCCTTTCTGGGAATCCAGCCAGCAACCTGGGCACATGTAGCCTGACCAGGAATCAAACCAGTAACCTCTTGGTTCATGGGGTCGATGCTCAACCACTGAGTGAAACCAGCTGAGAGGTTTCCCACTGTTGACATGCCTCTACTATAGCATTTTTTCACTTGTATTGGGGTTAAATGAGGTCATAAGGGTGGGGCCATGATCTGATAGAATTAGTGTCCTTAAAAGAACAGAGCTCTCTAGGGGAGGGTGGGGGTAAGGAGGAGAGATCAACCAAAGGACTTGTATGCATGCATATAAGCCTAACCAATGGACACAGACAACAGGGGGGTGAGGACAATGGGGCGAGAAGGACACATGTGTAATACCTTAATAAAGGAAAAAATTTAAAAAATTAAAAAAAAAAAAAAAAAAAGAACAGCTCTCACCAGAAACCAAATTGGCCAGCACCTTGATTTTGGACTTCCCAGCCTCTAGAAATTTGAGAAAACACATTTCTGTTGTTCAAGCCACCCAGTCTATGGTATTTTGTCATGGCAACCCCAGCAAATAAATACAGATGGCAAGGTGCCTGTTGTGGGCATCAGAACTGAGATCCTTAAGGTGGGGTCTGAGCCTTTCTGCATTTATGTGTCCCCATGGGACCTGGCTCTTCAGATACCTCATTCAGGTATCTTTGTGTTCACATGACCAGAACAGAACAATTGGGTCAGTAGGAATGGGAATTGAGGCAACAGAGTCAAAAGGACGGAGACTGGTGGAAGAAGACGTGGAAGACTAACACTTGAGAATCCTGGTCTAAAAAGATAAGATCACTCTTTTGTGTAGTACCTGGCTCTCAGGTGGTTTATTTGTTTGAAATGTAAGATGACTTGGGTATCAGGCAATTCAGTCCCGCTTTTTCAAACAGAGATGCAAGGCCTTGTGATTTCACCCCAGTTACGTTCTTTCACTCTTGGCTAGAAACCTTTGGCTATTTAAATTTGGTGGCCTCCCAAAAGTTTTTTGTGTGTGTTTTGTTTTTTTAAACAACAAACACAATTTATCTTTTCACGTAAGCTGCAATTTGGTTGAAATAAGACCTTTGTAGTATGTAGTCCAGAGCTCCTGATAACTGGAACTACAATCAGTGTTTCTGTTTTGTGATCTATTTTTTGTGTTTCAAAAGCCACAACAGAAAAACTCCTTCTTCTGTTGTGGTTGTCAGGAGCCGGCATTTGGGCCATGGCAGCAAGAGAGGCTTCTGTAGAAACTTAAACTATAAGGAGGTATTTCACTTCCTGGGCTGGGCTCTCCACATATTCTTCCTATAACGGGTGAAGGGAGTGAAGGACCTCAAATCTTAATTCAAAACTTTCCTGAGCCTTGAAAAATGTGGGTTACGTATTTGTTGTTGGTGTTTTAATATCACTAGGTCTAGAGGAGGAAAAATAAAGTGGAAACACCTAGCCTGAATTGAACTAAATATAGCAATTCTTGATTCTAAGAAGCCCCTTGGTTCTAAGTGGCCCCCATCTTTGTGATAACAGCTGCTGGGAAAGGGGTTGTGGGCAGCACAGTAAGTATAGGTATTAATGATCAGTTAGCCTCGTTTGGAAAAATGGGCTGAGATGTACATCATCGGATGGAAGGAATGTGGTAGTAGCTGTTTTAACAACAATAATGATGAGGATAATTAACATTTAGGAGGCCTCATCCTAAGCTCTTGATAAGCATGATTTTCATTCCGTCCTCACCGTGAGAGACAGAGCGCCAGAGGAGTCGTCCCGTGCCCACACACAGCTAGCCTTTCAACTGCCTTCTTGGCAGCAGTTATGGAAGGCCAACAATATCGCTCTAATCTGAATATCGCTACTTCATATTTCCTGTATTTGGGGAAAGGAAGCTTTAGCTTCAGTAATCTTTGAAGGGAAGGACTTACGCAGCATTTAAATAATATAAGCAAGAAACCCCTTAAGCCATTTAAGAAAAAAAATGCGTGTCTTTTTTACAACATGGAAATTGCTGTATTATTGGCATACTTTTCTTCTTGAAAGATATAAAGAAGAAAGTAAAAAGGAGCCTTAATCCTGCCACCCAGTTATAAGCATTGTTTCACAAGTGAGAGAATTCAGCAAAGCTGTGAAGAACAATCAATCCACTGGGGTCAGTCTGCTTGGATGCCAGGCTAGTTCTGCAGCCTCATTAGCTCTGTGATATTGGGCACGTGACTTATTCTAGCTAAGCCTCAGTTTCCTCGTCTGTTAAAGGGGATGATGACAAAAACAATATATTGACATGTCCATATGTCCTTCTAGATTTAACCAACTACTACTTTCTTTTTAATCCTCTTTTGATAATTTCTCATTGATTTTTTTTTTTTTTTTTTAAGGGTTTAACCAACTACTACTTTCTTTCTTTTTTAATCCTCTTTTGATATTTTCTCATTTTTTTTTTTTTTTTTTTTTTAAGAGAGAGTGGAAGGGAGAGGGAAAGACAGAGAGAAAAACGTCTGATGTGAGAGAGACACATCGATTGGTTGCCTTCTGCACGCACCCTGACCAGGGCCGTGGATCGAGCCTGTACGTGCCCTTGACTGGAATCAAACTCAGGACCCTTCATTCCACTGTATCCACTGAGCCAAACCGGCTGGGGCAGTGGTTGGCAAACTGCGGCTCGCAAGCCACATGCGGCTCTTTGGCCCCTTGAGTGTGGCTCTTCCACAAAATACCAGCTCTTCCACAAAATACCGACTTCTGCGCATGGGCCACAAAGTTTCAGTCGCACTGTGCGTGCGCGCCCGCACGTGGTATTTTGTGGAAGAGCCACACTCAAGGGGCCAAAGAGCCGCATGTGGCTCGCGAGCCGCAGTTTGCTGACCACTGGGCTAGGGCAACCAGCTACTTCTAAGCATTTGAAAAATACTTGCTCTCAGCAAACTAATTACAAATGATTCTTAGCTATTCTTAAAGCAAACCTTCTAACATTGCTAGTCAGATGGTACTGTCCTTTTCATCTTTTTTTTAAAGTCTATTTTGAACTATTAATGTATGGCTAAGCTATTAGATGATTTGTGCATCCAAATAGGTTTTTTTCAGTTATTCACATTTGTGAAGTTGGGCATGATGACCATTTGCTGTGGTGGCACAGTGATTAATGCAGACACCTGAACATCTGACTCAGGCAATGAGGATGTTTACTGAGCATCTTCAGTAGTCCAGAAGACAATGTATAGGACATGATCCTTGCCCTTCGAAGTTAGGAAGTGAGAATGGGGGAATAGGTATAGGAGGAAGGATTTGCCTGTGTTCAAACGAGACTGAGAACAGAGCCAGTTTATCTCTCATATCCTTCATTTCTTTCTTTTTTTTAAAAAAAAGAAAGTTTTATTTTAATTGATTTTAGAAGAGAAAGGAAGGGAGAGGGAGAGAGAAAGAAACATCGATTGGCTGCCTCCTGCACATCCCCACCGAGCCTGCAACTCAGGCATGTGCCCTGACTGGGAATCAAACCAGGGACCTCTCAGTGCATGGGATGATGCTTAACCAACTGAACCACACCAGCCAGGGCTCCTTAATTTCTTCAGTGCAGAGCAAAGATCACATGCCTTACCTATGTTTGCTATGGGATGAGTGATATTAAAGATCAAAAGACAGACACATGGAAATGGAAATTATAAAACTTCTTTGCAGCTATAATTGTCTTGCGGTATGTTGGTCTCATAATTTGAAAAGTAGAAGTAAGGCCTTCAGCTACTCTTGAATAGGTATGTCTTAGGTGCTGTTCCTCATCTAGTCTTGACAACAATCCTGCGAGGGAGGACTTCTAATAATGCTATAAAGATTAGAGGTGATGTCCTAGCTGGTTTGGCTCAGTGGATGGAGCGTCAGTCTGCAGACTGAAGGGTCCCAGGTTCAATTCCAGTCAAGGGCACATGCCTGGGTTGTGGGCTCAGTCTCCAGTGCGGGGCGTGCAGGAGGCAGCCAATCAATGATTTCCTCTCATCATAGATGTTTCTGTCTCTCTCTTCCTCTCCCTTCCTCTCTGAAATCAATAAAAATATATTTTAAAAAAAAAGATTAGAGGTGATTGGCAGCCATGCTTTCCCAGATCAGGAGCTGGATTATCATAACTTTGGTCTTATTCTTGCATATCTTGTCTGTTAAAAGGTTGTCAATTTAATCTTGACCTGCACTATGGGTCTCGCAGACTTTGATTTTAGTAGGCCACTACAGTTACCCTTAGCATTTTGGGGGTGACAGAGGAGTGCCAGCTTTTGTTCTGCCACACAAGGACATTAATTTAAATATATATATTTTTAACTTATTTCACAAAAGAGAATACTTATCGACTCCAAAGTAGTAGGAAAGATGACTTCAGACAAAATACAAGCCAGCCCACTATTTTTTTTTAATCATGTGTTTGTTAAAAATTCAGAACATTGCCGAAACCGGTTTGGCTCTGTGGATAGAGCGTCGGCCTGCGGACTGAAGGGTCCCAGGTTCGATTCCGGTCAAGGGCATGTACCTGGGTTGCGGGCACATCCCCAATGGGAGATGTGCAGGAGGCAGCTGATCGATGTTTCTGACTCTCTATCTCTCTCCCTTCCTCTCTGTAAAAAATCAATAAAATATATTTAAAAAAAAAAATTCAGAACAGTATGCAGTGGAAAAGTATGTCTCCCCTCTTAGCCTTTTATCCCAGTCCCCTAAACTAGCAAACTCCTTTGTCTGTATATAAGTTTCACATATCTTAGTTTGTTGCTTGACTTTATTTATAACCTTTCTTCCATATAGAATTTATTCCTTTGTTTGTTTTTACAGTTGAATTTTCCATTATTTCTTTTGGCTTCTGGACTTTTGATATATTTAGAAAGGGTTACCCCACTCCAAGATTATTTATGAAAGTCTCCCATAGTTTTTTCCTAGGATTTTTATGGCTTTATTTTTATCTGTAATTTATTCTGTGGAGGATGCAACATTATTTCACTTGTGACAACAGTGTTTATTGCATGATTTGTCTTCCTGCCACTAATCTGAAAGCCACTTATATACCAACTTCCTTTATGTATTGGGGTGTCTTTCTGAACCCTCTAATTTCATTGATCTAGATAGTGAACCACCCATCCATCCATTTGCAGAACTACACTGAATCACCAGTTTCACTAATTTTAAGTGTACACTCGGTGAGTTTTAACAAATGAATATAGTTGTATAACCATCACCACAGTCAAGATACAGAGTTTCTTGGGTTTTTTAATTTAGATAAATAGTTTTTAACATCAGTAAATAATTATTGCTTACTTCCTTTTCCTCATCTTTATTTCTCTGGTATTTTTTTCTCTGGATTCTTTATATTGCTTAATAGTACCTCCAGGGCAATGGTAAATAATGCTAGTAATAGTGGAACTTCCTATCTTGCTTCTTATTAGCTTTGGGGAGGAGATAAATATAGTATTTTCATTTTAAGGATTTATTTATTTATCCTTTTTTACTAAGAATTTTTTTTGTTTTATCAAGAATGCAGTTAAATTATATCAAATATCTTCTGAGCTTTTATGAAGATGCCATCATAATTTTTTTATCTATATAAGTATACATTAAATTACTAATTTTCTACTATTGACCCACCCTAGCAGTCGTGTAATAAACCATACTTGCTGTGGTATAATGGGAAATAGATATTTGGTCTTCCTCCCCATGTTCAGGCACAGAATTCCTAAAACCCTTGGAATCTCTGAGGTGGTGAGTTTTGGGTGTTTTTTTTGTGTGTGTGTGTTTTGTTTTTTTTGTTGTTGTTGTTAATCCTCACCCAAGGATATTTACTTCATTGATTTTTTTAGAGAATGAAAGGAGGAGGGGCGGGCAGAGAGAGATACCAATTGGTTGCCTCCTGCACAAGCCCTTACCAGGCCAGTATCTAACATGAAACCCAGGTACATGCTCTTAACTATAGGAATCAAACTGTGACCCATCAGTGTGCAGGCCGATGCTCTGACCACTGACCCAGACCAGCCAGGGCAGGTGATGAGAATCATGTAAGCTAACGAGATGACTGGTTACTGGGGGCCTCTAGATAGCTTCAGGATGGGGGCTGGTCACCGGGACCTAAGGCATGATGATTCGAGAATTGGAACTTTTAGTTAGTTCCGCCTCCAACCTAACAGAAGGGACAAGAGGCTGAAGACTGAGCTCAAACACCAGTGGCCATGATTTAACAGCCATGCCTGGGTAATGAGACCTCCATAAAAACCCCTAAATTGTGTTTGCCTTGGCAGCACATACACTGATATTGGAACGATACAGAGAAGATTAGCATGGCCCCTGCACAAGGATGACATACAAATTCCTGAAGTGTTCCATATTTTAAAAAAAAAACACACCTAAATGTTGGTGTTCAAAGAGTTCTTGGTTGAGATGCTGGGAGGGTGGCACACTTGGAGAGGACATGGAAGCTCCATGCCTCTTCCCCAGTACCTTGCCCTAGCATCTCTTCCATTTGGCTGTTTCTGAGTTTTAAGCTTTATAATAAACCGGAAATAATAGTAATTAAAATGTGTTCCTGAAGAGAAGTGCGGGTTCCCCTGACTTCTAGTCTATCAGTCAGAAGAAGTACAGGAGGCTGGGACTTGTGACTGGCATAAGTCTTTGTTTTACTGTGGTTGCAAATATCAAAAAATTTCTATATGTGACACGGCACCAGAGTTAGTTAGGGTTTTTCAAAATGCTGACACGCCGAGCTCAAAAGGTTGGCCATCACTGCCCTAACCTGTAAGTTCTGTCCTAACTCCAGGTAGTTAGTGTCAGAATTGAATTGAATTGAACACCCAGCTGCTACTCAGAACATTGGAGAACTGGTTGACGTGAGGGAAAAACCCACACACATTTGCTGTCACAAGTGTTGTGAATAAAAACAGATCACTTGGTCATAGAGTATTATTTTTAAACTAGTGGCCTGGTGCATGAAATTTGTGCACATTAATTACAGGAAATATTTTAATATTGCTATTTGCTCTTTATAATAGAAGTGTCAGAGATGAAAGAAAATTATAAAATATATTACGAAAATCTTCCTCCTGTCAGAGTCTGGGGCGCGCCGCAGGACCCAGAGTCAAGTCCCCACCCACCCGCGGCACCTCAAAATTGTGCGAGACCCAGACCCAGCCAGCCCCACCCCCATTGGGTGAGATCCAGACCCGGCCGGCCAGCCCCACCCTTGTCAAGCCCTGCCGGGCAGGGGGCACAGCCTCAGGTCCCCCAGTGCACCCTCAAGTCCCCCGGCCCAGCGCCAGGGCGGG
>NW_005353927.1:566822-613533 GCF_000412655.1 Myotis brandtii
GCACGGCCTCAGGTCCCCTGGCCCTGTGCCGGGGCAGGGGGCGCAGCCTGAGGTCCCCCCGGGGCTGAGGGAGCAGCCTCAGGTCCGCTGTCCTGGCCCAGCGCCACGCAGCCTCAGGTCCCTGCTGATTGCTCGTTACGGCTCGTTATGGGAACTCGGCCTCTGCTGTGGGCGCAGCCACCTTGTGTTACAGAAACTCCACCTCAGCTGTGGGTGCCGCCATCTTTATGATGGTGTGATGGTCAATTTGCATATGCCCTCTTATTAGATAGGATGTGCTGCTGAATACTCTGCTAATAGTTTTTACCCAGTATTCATAAGCATGGTTACTCTGTAGAGATTTTTCCTCTTAAATGTTCAAGTGTTAGTCAAATGGCTTTTTGGCCGGATGTGAATTTATTGGGTTAGCCCTTCTTTCCTTGAGGATGTTATAGGCACAGTTCTGATGTCTTTAGCATGGACTGTGGATTTTAGACATCTGAGAACAGTCAGTGTTTTGCCTAAATGCCCCAAAGGTTTTTTTTAAGTTAATAAGTCTACCAGGACATGTTTTTCCTGGAACATGGTGTGAGCCCTTTAATCTGTACATTCCAGTCATCCTAACTTCGTTTCTGCATGTCCCTTATTGGGTTTTCAGCAATGTCTTGTCTTTTTCCATGTAGTGTTGTGTGTGTTTTTTCCTATAATGAAAAAATACCATTTTTCTCTTTTATTTCTCTGAGCTCTACTCCTAAATGTTTTATCTACTTTTGTCATTTAATATCATTTCTAAGTGATCATGTCTCTGCTTTGCACATTTTGGTTCATAGAGGGGATTGCACTTGTCATTTGTTTTTAATTCATGGGAATATATTTTCATTTACTACATGGCAGCATTTTTGGTGACTGTTCTTTGCAGTTGGGTTTTTCTTGTACCTTCCCTCTTTGCTGGTAGTCTTCCTGGAAATGTTGAACATTACATTTAAATGTATAGTCCATCGAAAGATAAATATAAGTATGTTCATAGTGACTCCTTCTAATAAGAGCTAAAATGAGCAAGTCAAATGTCAAAAACAGTAAATCAATGAATAGTGCATTTATACAATGGAATATACTTTATGGCAATGGAAATGAACAAACCTTAGCTATACACACGCTACAATATAGATGCATTTCACATAACACTGAACAAAAGACTCCAGGTGAAGGTTGGCTACATAATTTGCAGGTTCCTGTGCAAATTGAAAGTGGAAGATCCATGTTTAAAATGAGGGAAAAAGTATTCTAAAGGCACATATAAAAGCCTTTCTCCCTTTTTTCTACTGTCTCTTAACTTGTCATGCAATTTTCCATGCAGTATTCTTGTTGGCTATATACTATACCTAGAAGTGATATGTAAGATATGTGTCTATTCAACATTATTGGATAACAACAAATAATTTTCCAAAATGGTCATAACAATTTATACTCCCAAAGTATGAGATTACTATTACTCTACATTCTTACCAACATTGATATTGTGAGGGTTTGTTTTTTTTAATGCAGCTTGCGTGTATTTTGTATTTTTCTAGACACTAAAGCAGCTGAGTAGCTTTTCATATGCTTATTGGCTGTTTTAATATAGCTTTTTTGTGAAGAGTCTAATAGATTGTTCATTTTTCTAATAGATTGTGTGTTTTTCTCCTTGTCATTTTGAAGTAGTTCTCTTTGTATTCTGGATCAGAATACTTTGATTCTAAGTGTTGAAAAATCTTCCCCTTATCTGAATCTTGATTTTTAAGAGTCTTTGTAGTATCTTTTGAAGAATAGAAATTTCCTCAGTAATTAGACTGGGCAATAGAAATGGATGAAAAGTTCATTTTTATTGTACAAATCAATGTGAGTTACTTTTTATTATTTAACCTACAGAAACAAGTCTAATGTCATTTTAATGGACAAAGATTACTTATCTGTGAATACCAATTTTCCTAACTTAGATTATATAATAAACTGGACCGAAATGGCAAAAAATAATAAAATAAATAAATGTATAGTTCAGTATGTACTGCATCCTTTTAAAACTGTCATTCATCTTTGAATAAGGTGATTCCTTTCTAGTCTTAGAATTTGCAGAAAATTTTTTTGGTGAGAGGCTAGTTTAGCAGAAGTTTTCCTTAAATATTCCATGTGTGAATGGTGCTACTAGCCTTTCTTGTCCTCAGACATGTGGCGTTGGCCATTGTAATACCCCGGGCAGTCTCTCTCTGTCACCCTACCTCCTTGATAGACTGCTTCCTGTAGGATTGACTTGTGTGTATGATTCTTCGTGCCAGGCTGATTCAGAGGAAGCCTCAGTCACCAGTCCCTGAGCCAGTTCCCACTGTTTTGAACAATGGATTGCTGGTGTTCTCCCCTTAGAGTGAAACATTTACTTTGTAGAAATGGACTCGCACATTTTGTCTGACATCTATACCACAGCCATTCTCTTTCATTGCTTTCCCAAAACACCCTATTTGACCTTTATAGCATTTAGCAGTTCTTACTCATCACATATTGGGGCTTGAGGTCACAGATGTCTCTGGTTTTGTCAAAGATATGATGTTTCTGATTCGAGAAATTCTCCTGGCTGCTTTTGTGTGGTTCTCCAAAGGATAAGGGGTAAAGTCGTTTTTATTCTACCACTTTAAAACTAAGTACAGTCTTCTAACTGTAATAAATTAAGCATTCTGAAATTCATCCATCCCCCCCCCTTTTTTTTTTTTTTTGGCCTATGATGAGAACTTCTTACTGGTTGGGAAATTGCTGCTTTTGTTTAAAGGTAACCCGATCTTGTCTCTTGTCTTGGGAGTGGCTTGAGGGTTTAGTGAGGAGGATGTGCTTAGATGCCTTCCTGCCTTCTCTCCATTAGCCGGCTATTTCTGTCTCCCTCTGATTTTATTAGCATGTCAGTTAGAGCCATGTGCTCTGGTACCCATATCCTGTGTGTGGATATTACTCTGCTGAGAAACTTGAGGAAGATGTGTTTCCTCTATTACCAGGTAGAGTGTGCTGCAGGAGTAAATGCAGACCAGTCTAATCCCCAGGACAGGAAGCCATTGGTGAGCTGGTGGGTGACAGACCTACAGATCCCTGTGGCTCCCTTGGATCATGTATGATGGAGAACTCATAGGTTTTCATTTTTGAGGCTACATAAAAAGAACGAAGTTCCTTTTTAGACTATTTTTTTAAACCACAACCGTAATAATGACTATCATTTTTTTGTTGTTTCTTTTTTAAATCCTCACTAGAGGATACTTTTTCCATTGCTTTTTAGAGAGAATGAACGAGAGGGAGAGGGATAGAAAGAGCGTGAAACATCAATGTTAGAGAGACACTTCGATTGGTTGTTTCCCGCATGAGCCCCAACCAGGGCCGGGAATTGAACCCTCAACCCTTCGATGCATGAGCCTATGCTCTAACCACTTAGCACACTGTCCAGGGCTTACTATCATTTCTTTAGCTAAATTTTTTTTTCTCTACATTAGGCCAGGTTAAAATTTCAGTGACTTAAAAGAGCAAAGATTTCTTTCTAACCCATGATATTTGTCCTCGGGCCTCTACTCTTCATTGTCCTCACTCAGGGACCCAGCTGACAAGCAGCCCCCCCTCCCGCCCCCTCTTTTGAATGATGCTAAGTGCAGAGGGAGAGAGACCTCTGGAGGGTCTCATTCCAGCAATTAAATGCTTCAGCCTCACTTCACTTCTGCTCATAAGTCATTGGTTAGAACTGGTCACATGGCTTAGCACAAGCACAGGGGGACAAGGGAATTCATTCTTCTTTGTTCCCTGGAAAGGAGACTGGGACATTGGGACAACCACAGCCACCTGTCAGTTGTCTCAGCAGAATAGGCAAGTGTTTCATTTAGAATTTCTAGTGTTGGGATTTGTACATTTTTCTGTTAGCATACCTTTTTTTTTTTTTTTGGCCTATGATGAGAACTTCTTACTGGTTGGGAAATTGCTGCTTTTGTTTAAAGGTAACCCGATCTTGTCTCTTGTCTTGGGAGTGGCTTGAGGGTTTAGTGAGGAGGATGTGCTTAGATGCCTTCCTGCCTTCTCTCCATTAGCCGGCTATTTCTGTCTCCCTCTGATTTTATTAGCATGTCAGTTAGAGCCATGTGCTCTGGTACCCATATCCTGTGTGTGGATATTACTCTGCTGAGAAACTTGAGGAAGATGTGTTTCCTCTATTACCAGGTAGAGTGTGCTGCAGGAGTAAATGCAGACCAGTCTAATCCCCAGGACAGGAAGCCATTGGTGAGCTGGTGGGTGACAGACCTACAGATCCCTGTGGCTCCCTTGGATCATGTATGATGGAGAACTCATAGGTTTTCATTTTTGAGGCTACATAAAAAGAACGAAGTTCCTTTTTAGACTATTTTTTTAAACCACAACCGTAATAATGACTATCATTTTTTTGTTGTTTCTTTTTTAAATCCTCACTAGAGGATACTTTTTCCATTGCTTTTTAGAGAGAATGAACGAGAGGGAGAGGGATAGAAAGAGCGTGAAACATCAATGTTAGAGAGACACTTCGATTGGTTGTTTCCCGCATGAGCCCCAACCAGGGCCGGGAATTGAACCCTCAACCCTTCGATGCATGAGCCTATGCTCTAACCACTTAGCACACTGTCCAGGGCTTACTATCATTTCTTTAGCTAAATTTTTTTTTCTCTACATTAGGCCAGGTTAAAATTTCAGTGACTTAAAAGAGCAAAGATTTCTTTCTAACCCATGATATTTGTCCTCGGGCCTCTACTCTTCATTGTCCTCACTCAGGGACCCAGCTGACAAGCAGCCCCCCCTCCCGCCCCCTCTTTTGAATGATGCTAAGTGCAGAGGGAGAGAGACCTCTGGAGGGTCTCATTCCAGCAATTAAATGCTTCAGCCTCACTTCACTTCTGCTCATAAGTCATTGGTTAGAACTGGTCACATGGCTTAGCACAAGCACAGGGGGACAAGGGAATTCATTCTTCTTTGTTCCCTGGAAAGGAGACTGGGACATTGGGACAACCACAGCCACCTGTCAGTTGTCTCAGCAGAATAGGCAAGTGTTTCATTTAGAATTTCTAGTGTTGGGATTTGTACATTTTTCTGTTAGCATACCAGTGGATTGGAATGCCTGTGCCTAACTGCATAGACTTTCTGGGTGATCTTACAGAGAGAGCAAGTTATAAGCTAATCCCTCTTCTCTTTTCTTACTTAATCCCTATATAGCCCTTTGAAGTAGACACTACTGTTTTCCTGTTTTAAAGATGAGCTGCTATTGAGGAAAATTAAATCATTTAATCAAAAGTGGCTTAAATAACCCAGCCGGTGTGGCTCAGTGGTTGAGCAACAACCCATATACCACAGAGGTCACCAGTTCGATTCCTGGTCAGGGCACATGCCTGGGTTTCAAGCTTGATCCCCAGTAGGAGGCATGCAGGAGGCAGCCGATTGATGTTTCTCTCTCTCCCTCTCCCTCTCACTTCCTCTCTGAAACCAATAAAAACTTTTTTTTTAAGTGTCTTAGCCTGGCCAGTGTGGCTCAGTTGGTTGAGCTTCATCCTGTGCACAGAAAGGTTGCCAGTTCAATTCCCAGTCAGGGCATACAGTATACCAGGGGTCCTCAAACTTTTTAAACAGGGGGCCAGTTCACTGTCCCTCAGACCGTTGGAGGGCCGGACTATAGTTTAAAAAAAAAACTATGAACAAATTCCTATGCACACTGCACATATCTTATTTTGAAGTAAAAAAACAAAACGGGAACAAATACAATATTTGTATTTGCATGTGGCCCGCGGGCCATAGTTTTAGGGCCCCTGCAGTATACCTAGGTTTCGGGTTTGATCCCCAGTCAGGGCGTGAACGGAAGACAAGCAGTTGATGTTTCTCCCCCAACCCCTCCTGTCTCTAAACATGTCCTCGGGTGAGAATTTTTTTAAAATTTTTTTTTTAACTGGCTTAACTAATAAGTAACAGAGTCAGCTCAAATGTCCATCCAATCTGAAGCTCAAACTCTTAACCTTATTTACTTATACCTTAAGGTCTGAGTGTCCCCAATTTTAAAATGAGAAGCAGCTTAGACTAGCGCATCTACAAGGGCCTTGCTGACTTAAAAGTCTGCCCCGCTTCCTGTAACTAGCAGCTCTGGTTGTCTGTGCTGTGCTAGCCCTTATGAGATTTGGCCTTTCCTAGAAGCTGGGAACCAGGTTTTGCAACTGAATAATTTAAAATGGAAGTTTCCATATGGCAGAAAAACATGAGTCATGGCAGCAGGAGCTTTACGTCTCATGCCTGATTGTAACATAGACCTCGGCAGCCAGCAGTCAGAGGAGGTTGATTGCTTCTGATCAGAATGTCCGGAGCCAGCATTCTCTGTGGTGGGGACATGTGCACAGCAATAAGTCAGATCTTCCTTGGCCTTCTCGGTAGATCTGGCCATTGGGACTAGTTTTTAAAATAGTCCCCAGCTGTTAACTTAAAACTGGATTTTTTGCTAGGTCTTTAGGTTTCAAACTACTTTTTGTTGTTGTTGTTAATCCTCACCCGAGGATATTTTTCCATTGATTTTGAGAGAGTGGAAGGTGGTGGGGGGGGGGGAGAAGTACATCAATGTTAAAGAGACATGTCGATTGGCCGCCTCCCACTCATGCTCCAACCCAGGTATGTGCCCTGGACCGGGAATTGAACCCTCATGCCAACACTCTAACCATTGGACATGCCAGCCAGGGTTCAAACTTCTCTTTAAATCTTTTGTTGTTCTTGTAAAATAGTACTCCTTATTTAAAATAACCAGAGGCAAGACCTGGCTGGTTTGGCTCAGTGGATAGAGCGTAGGCCTGGTGACTGAAGGGTTCCAGGTTCAATTCCGGTCAAGGGCACATTCCCGGGTTGCAGGCTCGATCCCCACTGGGGCGGGGAGGGTGGTGCAGGAGGCAGCCAAACAATGATTCTCTCTCATCATTGATATTTCTCTCTCTCTGTCCCTCTCCCTTCCTCTCTGAAATCAATAAAAATATATATTAAAAAAATAATCAGAAGTGATATGTTTAGAAATTGGTACACTTGTGTACTGTTAGTGGGAATGTAAATAGATATGGCCTTTTAAAAAAATCTTTTGTTAGCCCGGCTGGGGTGGCTCAGTGGTTGAGAATCTACTATGAACCAGGAAATCATGGTTCCATTCCAGATCAGGGCACATGCCCAGGTTTCAGGCTCAATCCCCAGCGTGGGGCATGCAGAAGGCAACCGATCAATGACTCTCTCTCATCATTGATATTTCTGTTTCTCTCTCCCTCTCCCTTCCTCTCTGAAGTCAATAAAAATATATATTTTATAAAGATCATTTGCTAGTATCAGTTAAATTTTTAAACTCTTATGCCCTTGGTCCTGGCCCTTCTGGGAATTTGTTCTTTGGAAATGTTGGCATACGTCCACAAAGGAGTGCACAGGCTGTTTGTTAACAGGAGAATCATGCATCCATACAGCCGCGTTATGAGGCAGGTGTTGAAAAGATGAGGTTTGAAAAGACAGTGATGGGAATTATGAAGGAAGGAGGTGGAGAAATAGAAGTCTCCTTGGTGCAGAGTGAGGCAGTTGCTTCTGTTGGACGACCATCTCATTCATTCACTTGAAAAATATGTTGTATGCTGATCACATGAAACTATGGGCAAGGCTTTGTATACTCTGGGGTGTACAGAGTTGGGTCAAATCTGTGTCCTTCCCTCAGAGAGCTTGCATTCAATGGAATTAAGGCAATTCCAATAGAGTCAAACAATATGATTTTGAGGAGCCCCGATATCTGCTACACATGAGTTGCAGCTCCATTCATTTGTTTCACAACAGCAATGCTTTGATCATCTATTATGTATCACCAACATGTCCGCTCGAGAATATTATTCCATTACAGAATTCCCATTACTGTATTTTCCATCTGATTATATTAAATCTCATTAAATTGAGAAATTCTAGGTACATACCAAATGATCAATAAAAATTTGTTGAACAAATTCTTCAGCTACTAGAAACTGAGGTTTCCAATCACTCAAAAGGATAGTATTCAAATTCAAAATTAATTCTGAAAGCCGCCTCATCTTTTCTCAAAACCCCATACTCACAGTGTGCTCTCCACTTCCATTCTAAATAGTTCTTTACCACCAGGCTACCTTCCCTCTTGCCTTCTTTCTTCCATGACATTGCCTCTTGGTTTGTTCTATGATTTAATAAGAATAATATCTGTTATCTAATAGAAATAAATCAATGTATAACTTCCAGAAAAAAAGGATGAGGTTTACCTATATGTACCAATATGTGAATATGTCCACAATTTATTATAAAGTGAGAAAAGCAAGTTTCAAAATAATGTGTACAGCATGAGCCCATTTATAAGGTGGAGGAAACTTGTATGTTTATGACTTAATGAAAACAGCAAAAATTTCAGGGGTGTCTCAGGTGATTCGGGGGGGTGGTTGTTGAGAAGGTAGTGGTGAAAAATAGGGCTTGTACTATTTACTCTCTATACTAGTATAATTACTACATTGTATGAAAATAAATTTAACAATAAATGCATATTACTTTTTTAAAAAATTAAACTGTATCGCATTGTTTAAATTAAAAAGTAAAGCCCAGCTGGTGTGACTCAATGGTTGAGCGTCGACCTATGAACCAGGAGGTCACTAAACATACTGTTCAATGACTTGCTTTTTTTCTGCCTAAGAATACATTGTGGATATTTTCTCATATTGGTAGGTATAGTTAAAAGTCGACTATTACTATTACTTCTACTTTCTTCTCCTCCTCCTCCCCTTGCTCTTCACTGAATAGAATATCTTGGTCTGGATATATCGTAATTTATTTAATCAGTTTTCTGTTGTAAGGCATTGTTTCCAGTCTTTTTTTTTTTTTATAAACAATGCTGCAAGGCTATCTATAGGCATGTATATACATACGTACACGTGTGCAGTATATCTATAGGATAATTACCTCAGAATGGACTGAAAGGCATGTACATTTTATACTTTTTATGGATATTGCCAAAATCCTGTTGAGAGTACACTCCCATCAACAGTGTATAAGAGTGGCATAGTGTTCTTAAAATGATAATATCTTAGAATTGGAAGCTGTTTTAAAAATCATCTAGTTCGCCCAGCTTGTGTGGTTCAGTGGTTGAATGTCAACCTGTGAACCAGGAGGTCACTGGTTTTATTCCCAGTCAAGGCACATGCCCAGTTGGGGGCGTGTGCAGGAGGCAGCCGATCAGTGTTTCTATCTCTCTATCCCTCTCCCTTCCTCTCCTAAAATCAATAAAAACATTTTTTTTTTAAATCATCCAGTTCAACTTTCTACAGTAAGAGTGAATCTCAGGAACATGTTGAACAAAATAAGTCAGAAATAAAAGAATACATACTGTATGATTCTATTTATGTAAAGTAGAAAAACAAGTAAAATTTACCTATGCTGTTAGAAATCAGGACAGCAGTTACCAGGGGCAGGGACTGAAAGGGGCTTCTGGGTGGCTGGGACTATTCTCTATCTTGATCTGGGTGCTATTTACATGAATGTGTGCCATGTGTGAAAATGCATGCTGTACCTACACTTCTCTATAAACTTACTAGTGTGTGTTGTACTTCAATAAAAGTTGGTACTTTTTTTAGCATCTAGTCCCACTCTTTCATTTTGCAGATAAGACCCCAAGAGTTGAAGGGCTTTCCTCCCCTCCCACATATGCAGCTGAGGTTCCTAAGAGCCTTATGCTGGAAATCAGAGTCCTGGCCTATCTTGCCCAGATTTGACTAGTGATGCTGTTGGCACTCAGAAAGGCTGTGAATGTGTGACAGTGTCTCTCACCTTGAGGCCCTTGAAGAATAATGATGTGTCTGGGAGCCAGCTGATGTGTCAGTGGGGTTTCTGGTTTTCTGGCTCTGTGTTTGGGGAAATCCCAGCACCAGCCCTCACACCCAGTCAGTAGACAGACTTGAGAAGCTTTACTGCTGAGGAAGAGTCCAGCTCTCTGTTGTTTGAGCCTCCTCGTTCATGATTTCTTTTCCTCGAGCTTTCTTCTCACTGCATCCTAATCTCTACTCTCTGCTGCTGCTTCCTAGTCATTTTCAAGCCAGTCCCTGTTTCAGATAATTGTATCTTTTACAGTAAAATTGTTTGCTCCAAATAAAAAGGAAACATGCCTGTTTTTATCTTTCCTGGCCCGCTCTGGGAAGGTAGGGGAATGGGGATTCCAAGGAATTGTTTGCCTGGCGGTGTTACTCCACGGTGGGAAATTTTCAGCAGCCAGGATTCCTTTATTTTGCTGTGAAGGTTCTTTCTGGAAACTTTGTGTGAGTCAAAGCATAGTTGGATGTTTGAACATTTCCTCTGGTCAGAAATTGTCGACTTTGCCCAGCTGGGTGTGGCTCAGTGGTTGAGTGTAGACCTATAAACCAGGAGGTCACTGGTTGACTCCTGGTCAGGGCACCTGCCTGGGTTGTGGACTCGATTCCCAGTAGGGGGCGTGCAGGAGGCAATTGATCAATGATTCTCTCTCATAGTTGATGTTTCTATCTCTCCTTCTCCCTCTCTGAAATCAATAAAAATATATTTTTTAAAAATTGTCACCTTTGACCTAGGGATTGAGCTGTATTCTGTTCACTTGCTGGCATGCACACACTATCGACCTTGCTAGTGCTAATAGCATATTTGTGTGGGATGCTCTGTTTTATCATGACTTAGAAATAATGGCTAAGTTACAAAAGCCAGCCCTCTTAATACAAGACAACCTCTCATTTGTTCCATGTCTTGACAATACCATGAGATTTGTGTAAACTTCAGGTGAGTGTGCAGAGGCCTCCTCTTAAATCTTACACATCCTCAACACGTGGAGGAAATCTTAAAGAAAGTACCAGTCTGTTCTAAGGGGACACTGGTAAATATAGCACTGTGGGGAGACGTTCAAGATAGGAAATTGAAAAAACACCAAATTGGTAAGTCCTTATTTTGAACCAGATTGGGCCTTCTATATGTGGGCACTCTCTAACTAAAAATTCCTGCAGCCCGTCTCATCATTCTTCCCTTTTGTGTCCCTTCACCCGCTGCCTTCCTCTTCCACTCTGGTTTCAGCAAATCCAGCTGGGTCTTTGATGACAGATGGATTTGTGACTGACTGACCATCCTTATACTTGAATTGACCTCTCCTTCCCTCCTCAGGTTTCTGTGTCAGTTACGGTCTGTGTACTCTGCTTAGCCGTCACTGTGTTCTACCTTGTGGCTTACCTTTTATTATGTTTTAAGTATGATTTCACTCTTCACATGTTTACCTTACTGTCTCCCTAAGTGATCACCTCCTGAAAGGATATGACAGTGCTGTTAAGTTTTATATCCCCACTATACATGGGATTTAGTATAGTGTCACGCAGGTAATATGCTTTAGTAATGATTTATTGCTGTGACACTCTTACCCCAGTGCCACCAGATGTCCTACCATATCATCAGAGTGAGATTGTTATAAATTGAATTTTTAATTTCTAGTTTGTTTTGTGAACTTGAACAGGTGACATCTTTCTTTGTCTTCCTTTACACCAGTGATTTCCAACCTTTTTCATCTCATGGCACACATACACTAATTACTAGAATTCTGTGGCACACGAAGGAATATATTTTTTGCCAATCTGACAAAAAAAATAGGTATAATTTTGATTCATTTATATCAGATAGCTATTGTTGTCTTGGTTGTTGTCATTTTCTTACTTGACAATCTAAGGCAGTGGTTCTCAACCTTCCTAATGCCGCGACCCTTTAATACAGTTCCTCATGTTGTGGTGACCC
This sequence comes from Myotis brandtii, assembly GCF_000412655.1. Taxonomy (NCBI): domain Eukaryota; kingdom Metazoa; phylum Chordata; class Mammalia; order Chiroptera; family Vespertilionidae; genus Myotis; species Myotis brandtii. The sequence goes on from NW_005353927.1 coordinate 578,619, forward strand.
CCAACCATAAAATTATTTTCGTTGCTACTTCATAACTATAATTTTGCTACTGTTATGAATCGTAATGTAAATATCTGATATGCAGGATGTATTTTCATTGTTACACATTGAACATAATTAAAGCATAGTGATTAATCACAAAAACAACATGTAATTATATATGTGTTTTCTGATGGTCTTAGGCGACCCATGTGAAAGGGTCGTTAGACCCCAAAGGGGTCTCACCCCACAGGTTGAGAACCGTTGATATAAGGGGAAAGCGGTCCGTTCCCCTGACTAACTAGTCAGGTATTGACTATTTTATTTTATTTTTTTTTAATAAATCTTTATTGTTCAGATTATTAAAGTTGTTCCACAGAAAACAGGCTGAGGCAGAGGTTGACGTTCAGGAAATTGGTTGGAGAGTGGTCTTGGGAACAAAGCTAGAAACGGGTGAGGGGACCAGGATTAGGCAGAGGAAGAGGCTGACCTGTGAAGCAGTCACAGCAGAGCTCTGAACCTGGGATGGCTTTTCAGAAATATCTGGAACTGGGGTGGGGATAAGGCCTCTGCACCCCCTTCTCCAGTTGTCATCAGACGTTGGCTCCCCTAATCTCCTCCTGAAGCAGGCACACGACTTGGGGGAGCAACTTTCTTTTCCTGGGGAAGGGACTCAGCTGGGAGTTGTCAGGTGCCAACACTATCAGCAGTTGAGGAATAAATGTCTCCATCTTCCAGGGGCAATGAGGTGGCACCCACTGGGGTTTTGCTGCACTCTCGGGGTGCAGCCTGCAGACACCTGAGGATCTTGCTCTGGGCTTCTGCCTCCTCAGCTCTTTGCTGCTGCTGTTCCTGTCCAGGGTAACATAACTGATGGCCACAAATGAGAGTTTTCCCGAGACTCAGCATTACTTCTGTCTTTCAAATGATGGTGCTAATTAAAGCCCAAAGAGTGGTGTTGGAGCCATATACATGTTACCTCTGCAGGTCTTATTTTCTCACCTCTAACATGAAAACAAAAGATAGAGGGACTAGGACTAACATTACTGCTAGGCTAACATTGGCATTGCCGTTCGGTAGTCCAATGGGGAATGCTTATCACAACAGTTGTTTTTGGATGATTTGGTAATAAGTAATAGAAACCAACTCAAGTTAATTTAAGCCAAAGGGAACTTTATGAGATGAATACTAGGGTATCCACAGAATCCAAGGGCAACACTGCTGGAATCCAATTCATGCTATTATCCCAACTATTACCATTAGGTGGACCACTTTTTCCCCCCTCAGCATGTTTCCATGTGGAAAGACCCTGATAGTGTAGAACTCCTGGACAATTTCCACTCTCTGTCTCTCACTCTTCCTTGGGGAGGGGGACTTAACTAATTGAAGAATTTAGGAAGACTAAACTGGGCATGTTTGGCTTATCCTCTTCCTTTCTTTTGGGATCTGTCTGCTTGCAGGAACATACGTTCTGCTCTGCTCCTTCATCCCTCCCATATGTTTTAAGATGCCTGGAAGATGCCAGCAGGGAAAGCTGTGGTGGTCCAGCCCTGGCTCTGACTGGGAGGGAGGTCTGCCTAGGTCTGCCTACTCAAACTGGGAGGCCAACTCTACCACACCAGGAGCAGTGATCTGCACACTGCATCACAAGTAAAGCATTTTTAAAAAATCCTCACCCAAGGATATGTTTTTATTGATTTGGAGAGAGAGAAAAACAATGATATGAGAGAGAAACATCCATTGGTTGCCTCCAGTACACGCTCTGACCAGGGATCAAACTCACAACCTTTTTGGTGTATGGGATGACATCCAACCAACAGAGCCACCTGGCTGGGGAAGGGGGTATTTTCATCTCAATATGTTTCCTGTGTCTCTCGATTGGTTCAGAACTTGGACAGGGAAGAGCGATCTTCATTTTCGGCCTTCTCATCTTTCTTCTCTCCACTTTTCCTTCAGTTCAGCTTTTTCTGATTTTTCATGTACATGGCACAAGATGGCCATATTCCCATCCTTTAGTTTTAAAGCCACTTCCAGCAACTGACTGATTGCCTTTCAACCCCAGTTCCAAATTCATACAATAAAGTTTCTGTTTGATTTAGCATCAGTCAGACGTCCATCCTTGGTTGAAAAAGCTGTGCAGAACTGGGAGAGGGTAAGTTCACATGTTATATAGAAATAACTTTTCTGGGTGGGGAAGTAGTTATCAAAAAGTGAGATCATTGTGACTGCCCAAAGCAGTCTTTTTTTTTTTTTTTTAATTAAATCTTTTTTGTTCAGGTTACATTTGTTCCTCTTTTTTTCCCCCTCATAACTCCCCTCCTCCCAGTTCCCACCCCACCCTCCGCCCTCACTCCCCACCCACTGTCCTCATCCATAGGTGCACGATTTTTGTCCAGTTTCTTCCCGCATCTCCCATTCCCCTTTCCCCCCCAAGAATAGTCAGTCCATTCCCTTTCTATGTCCCTGATTCATTATAATCACCAGTTCATTCTGTACATCAGATTATTTATTCACTTGATTCTTAGATTCACTTGTTGATAGATGCATGTTTGTTGTTCACAATTTGTATCTTTACCTTTTTCTTCTTCCTCTTCTTAAAGGATACCTTTCAGCATTTCGTATAATACTGGTTTAGTGGTGATGAACTCCTTTAGCTTTTCCTTATCTGTGAAGCTCTTTATCTGACCTTCAATTCTGAATGATAGCTTTGCTGGATAAAGTATTCTTGGTTGTAGGTTCTTGGTATTCAGCACTTTGAATATTTCTTGCCATTCCCTTCTGGCCTGCAAAGTTTCTGTTGAGAAATCAGCTGACAGTCGTATGGGTATTCCCTTGTAGGTAACTGAGTTTCTTTCTCTTGCTGCTTTTAAGATTCTCTCTTTGTCTTTTGCTCTTGGCATTTTAATTATGATGTGTCTTGGTGTGGTCCTCTTTGGATTCCTTTTGTTTGGGGTTCTCTGCGCTTCTTGGACCTGTAAGTCCATTTCTTTCACCAGGTGGGGGAAGTTTTCTGCCATTATTTCTTCAAATAGGTTTTCAATATCTTGCTGTCTCTCATCTTCTGGCACCCCTATTATTCTGATGTTTGTACGCTTGAAGCTGTCCCAGAGGCTCCTTACACTATCTTCGTATTTTCGGATTCTTTTTTCATTTTGCTTTTCCGGTTGGGTGTTTTTTGCTTCTTCGCATTTCAAATCTTTGGCTTGATTCTTGCGCTCCTCTGGTCTGCTATTGGGTGTAATATTCTTTATTTCAGAGCGTGTATGCTTAATTTCTAGTTTCTTTATCATAGCATCGAGGGTCTCATTAGTTTTCGTGAAGCTCTCCAAAAGTTTATTGCAAGCCCTCAAAATTGCGTTTTTTAGCTCTATATCCTCCATTTCTGTCATGTTTTTTTGTCTCCGCATTTTTTATGCTTTCTTGGTGCACCCCCTAGTGGTCTTTGTGCGCAGTCTTGTTCTAGTTGAGCCTTGATTGTTGTAGTTAATACTAGAGGGATTTGACCACCAGGCCGACTGGCTGTGTGAATCAGCTGTGTCTGCCGCGGAAAACTTCTGTCCTCTGGGGAGGTGCTAATCTAGCCTTTGCCTGAGGCGATCTGGCAAATGGCTCTGCGCAGGGCTTGGGCGGGGCGGGCTCAACAGGGCGGGGGGAGGGAGCGGTTATGGCCCCTCTCAGTCCCGTTCCCAGAGGCTCTGCTTCTCAGAACCCCCGGAACCGCTGCAAACCTCGGAGGGAAAGCTGCCTTCCAACTGATGCCAGACACTCCCGCTTCTCCCGTTTGGGTCCGAGTCCCCAGCGATTCGCCCGTATCTGGAGCTCAGAGTCTGAGACTCCCCCCTGACCGAAAACGACAACCGCGCTCTCAGCCACCAGCCCGCTTTGCGCGCGCACCTCCGCACCTGAGTATTTTCCACACTGCGCCTCCTCTGAGCCTCGGTGTGCTGTTATTTTTCCTTCTAGTTGAAGAGTCTCTCCTCAGCCAGCCTTCCTGCGGTTCTGGGTGATGTCCGTTCCGTCTTTTAGTTGTATTTTTGAAGTGGTTGTTTGCGGCAGCAGTCTGCGGTGTTTACCTATGCCGCCATCTTGGTCCCCTTTAGTTGAAGTTTTGAAGTGGTTGTGTGAGGCAGCATTTTCAGGTGTTTACCTATGCCGCCATCTTGGTTTCTCTCCCAGGTATTGACTATTTTAAAAATTCTTGCAGCACACCAGTTGAAAATCACTGCTTTACCCTATAAGTCACTCACCTCCATTGAAAAACTGTAACAGAATAACTTTCAAGTTCCAACTGACTCAGCTGACCCTCTGAATTTGGGATAGTATTTGCTTGACAGGGCAGTTTCGGTGCAGCAGAGGGGTTGACATGGCTTGTTAGAGCTTAGTGGAAGATTTTACCTGGGTTTATGGTCAATATGTGAATTCTTTGAGAAGAATAGGCATAAGCCAACATGGACCCAGGGTGAGACTAAATGTCTCAAAAACTTGCAGAAATGAACAGTCCTGATAAGTCTTTGGTAACCTGTCCAGGATCTACAGCATGGCTCCAAGTGATGGGAGGAGGGACAAGGCCTCAGAAAACCTTCAAACCCCACCTTTCTGTTTCCTCTTTATATTTGTATTCCGTTATCATAATACCACTTTTGATATTCTCTCCCTATACTTTGTGACAATTACTTTACCAGCTACTAAATCCTAAAAATTGGGTCTTTTCTAATTTTTTGTGTTTTACAGATTTCACTTTTTTGTTTTTATACCAAAATCATGTTTCTTAAATTCTTAGAGCTAGTAGAATTCATCTTTTCAAGTCTACTTTCCATCCCCCTAATTGTTCTCTTTACCAGAATATTCTATAGCTTCACAATGTTTAGGTTCTCCTATCCTAAAAGAGTAATTAATGTGCCAGTTTTCTTAGGTTCTAGAGGTTCATAATGAATAGGGCAGTTCATATTGGCCTAGAAGGGCACTCAGCCTAGTGAGGATTATAGTCAAGAGTAATTGGTTGGAACCTTCCTCTTTCTGTAGCCCCAGGGCCCAGCTTCATTTATACACCCAGCAGCCCCAAGGTCCACTGGGCAATCTTCCAACCTCCCCCTTTTTTTTCTTTCTTGCAAAATATCTATGTGATCATTTTAAAAATTTATTTTGTTTAGTGATTTTAACCACTCCATTAAGATTTTTATTTGGTTTATGTTTAAAGTGCAGTTGTGCCCTAACTGGTTTGGCTCACTGGATATAGAGCTTCGGCCTGTGGACTGAAGTGTCTCAGGTTCGATTCCGGTCAAAGGCATGTACCTTGGTTGCGGGCACATCCCCAATAGGGGGTATGCAGGAGGCAGCTGATTGATGTTTCTCTCATTGATGTTTCTAACTCTCTATCCCTCTCCTCTTCCTTCCTCTCTGTAAAAAATCAATAAAATATATTTTTTTAAAAATAATTATAAAGTGCAGTTGAAAAAAGACCCAAAAAATGCAGTTGAACATCTTTGTAATGTATCAATTGAATGTTTTAATTCAAGATCATGATTACTTTTCTCATATTTAGTCATTCATGGGAGGGAGAGCGTGTAATAAATGAGTTTGCCAATCTGTAAATATTTCTGGGCTTGTTACAAGTACAAGGTGTTTTCAATGCTGAGGAGATCCTGAGGAAGCCTAAGCCCAGGTCCCATGATAGAGACGGCCGCGTGGAAGAGAAAATGAACAATTAGTAGCTCATAGCTGTGAGCTTGCCCGCTGTCCGCAAGGCCAAGGCATTAGGTGGAAGTCTGGGAAGGAAGGAAATCCCTTGAGTTGACTTTGTACATGCTGGGGCTGGGGGCTGGGGCTGGAAGGTAAGTTCGATTCTGTAGCAGGATGGGCAAGAATCTTCTAGGTAGGGGAAGCGGACTGAACAAGAGCAGGTGTGAAGGTGAGAGGCACTGTTGAGCACATGGCTATATTGCCCTAGAATCCTTTGGATATCAGGATCCGGCATTTGGACTTGGCCAGGGGGTTTCAGACCCTCTCGTGGATCCCTAGATTCTAAGTAAGTGCTTCTGCATGGGACAGGGAAGGCAGGCCTCAGGACTCTGGGCCTTCTCCCTTAAGGTTCAGTTTATGATTTCATTTGGAAAAAGGATATCACTCCTGAGAATGCTGGCCAGCCCTTGCTATCATCAGTAGAAAGGTGGGGTCTGAAGGTCTTGTCCCTCCTCCCATCAAGCTAGCTAATAAGTCCTGTTGTTTTTACTACCTAAATGGGTCTTGAATCTGGCCCCTACCATTGTACTTAGTCTCTCCCTCTTCCTGTTTACGGTCATAGCCTCTTGGTAATTGGTCTTTCTGCTTCTGGTCTCATGTCCTTTCCGTCCCTTATTCACACTGCTGCAAATACCTTACTAAAATAAATGAGATCACATCACCTTCCCTGGTTTAAAATTCTTCCGCTGCTCTCCATCACCTCCAGGAAGAAGTTGAATGCTGTTGCCAGCCCATTGTCTAGCCTCACTCCTCACCATTTCCTTCACCCAGGATGACAAACCTCAGCCACACAGATCAGAACTACGTGTAGTACCTTGAGCTTTCATGATATTGCTCACCCACAGTGTCTTTACTTGCTGTTCCATTTCAGGAGTCCTTCTCTGACCTACCCTCTGAGCAAGCCCCCCCCCCCACTACCCAACTCCAAAATCCCTCCCTTTCCTCCCCCCCCTCCCCCACTCTGTAGTTCCCTGTGCAGTCCTCTGTGAACACTTAGCACACTGGACTCTGATTATCTTCCTTCCTCAATGGAGCCTAAGTTCCTTGAAGGAAGGGACTGAGTCTTCATCATTGTATCCTCCAAACCAAGGACACAGGGCTCTGATAAATGACTGTGAATGACTAAATGGTATAGAGACATTCAAAAGACCTCATCCCTCAAAAGTTCCATTCAGTGGAAACAGAAAAGAAGTAAAAAGATGCATATAATAATAAGGTCTTGAGCAGGATTGCAACATCTGAGTGGGAACAAATTTCCCTGTGTTCTTAGTGTGAGGGGGTACAGGGTGTCTTGCTAACAGTTCAGGGAATGTGTGTGAAACCTTTGAGGAAGGATATTTAAATAGGGGCTGGAAGGGAAGGAGCTGCGAGTCAGCAGAGCAGAGGGAGTGAACCAGGATGTCAGGGCTAAGGGGAGACTTGGTGTCCCGAGGGTGGAGTTGGCCACAGAGTGTCATATGCATCTTTCCCAAGTTTGGGGAGGTGTTTGTCAATCACTTTAGGATTTAGGGTTCAACATAATATGGAGAGGCAGCATTATTCATAATAGGCAAAGGGTGGTAACAACCCAAATGACCAACTGATGATGGCCTATCCATACCATGCTGTCTGTCCATACAATGCAATATTATTCATCTATTAAAAGGAACGAAGAACCTCAACTGTCGGCATCCATGTTCATGGGTTCTGCATCCTCAGATTCAACCAACCGCAGAACAAAAAAAATGTTACCTTGTTGCTGACATATACTGTGTAATTAGACCTATGACGGTACGTCTACTGAACATGTACAGGCTTTTTCCTTGTCATTCTTCCCTAAACAATACAGTATAACAACTATTTACATTGTACTAGGTATTATAAGTAATCTAGAGATGATTTAAAGTATATGGGAGGATGTGTATTGGTTATATGAAAGTACTACACCATCTTCTATAATAATGAAAGGGTAATATGCTAATTAGACCAGACGTCCTTCCAGAGGAAGCCACCCGGGTCCAGGTGCCTGCCAGCGGCCGGAGGAGGAAAGCCAGTGCCACTGGTGCCGGCAGCTGGGGGAAGGAAGGCCTACTCACCCGGGTCCAGGAGCCTGCCAGCGGCCGGAGGAGGAAAGCCAGTGCCACCGGTGCCGGCAGCTGGGGGAAGGAAGGCCTACTCTTGCACGAATTTTCGTGCATCAGGCCTCTAGTTTTATATAAGGAACTTGAGCATCCATGGAGTTTGTATCTGGGTGTTTCCTGGCACCAATCCCAGTAGATACCAAGGGACAACTGTGCATGCTACAATGTGGAAGATTCTTGAAAACATGCTAAGTTGAAAGACGCCAGTCACATAAGATTACATATTGTAAGGATTCCATTTATACAAAATGTCCAAAATAGCCAAATCTATAAAGACAGAAAGTAGAGTAGAGGCTTTGAGGCAGGAGGAATTTGGAGTGGTTGCTAATGGTTACAGAGTTTCTTTTCAGGTTGATGAAGATGTAATATTTACAGGATTCTGTAAGTTTACTTTAAAAACTATTGAATTGTATGCTTTCAGTGGGTGAATTGTATGGCATCAATAAAGCTGTCTGATGATGATAATAGTAATTGGCGGATAGATAAATAGATGTTCTTACTCCAGGTTTGGTACTTAAAATTTTTCAGTACACACCAGCCTGTATTAATTCAGGGGGAGATGCTTAGAGAAGAAATCTACTCTGACAAAGATTCCTCATTGTCTGGTGATTTCACTTTTCTCCCAGGCACCCTGGGACTGCTTGAGGCTTTGAGGCGCTTGTTCAGCCATAGGGAGCAAGCAGGGGCTGGGTGGAGACAGCGTTTTTTTTTTGAGTTTTGAGTTTCAGTTTCTCGAAGTGAATATACATCTGGGCTAAGCTGAGCACAATGGGCAGACGATTAGAGAACGTGATTAGAGAACTCTCTTCCTTCGAGGGTCTGAAGCCATCCTGTCCTAAATAACTGCTGAATGAGTTGTTGTTTGTGGGGTGTAACTGGCCTCAGAGAAGCAGTAACTTTCTCTCCTAGTGAACTGAAAGAGATCCACTCACCCTTGTTAGACCTCTCTGCTACAAGTATTCCTGGGTTAGATTCGGCTTCTAGGTTTATCTCTACCTGTATTTCTTTGTCCTCTCTTTCCCTGAGTACCTCTTCCCTCCCATCTGCCCAAGGCAAAGTAAGGTGTGGCCACCAGAATAATCCTGGGTTCTCTACTGGCACACAACCCTGTGGGAATGTCGCCACTCGGCATTGTCTTTGCCGCTTTGCTTCTCTGTTTCCTGCTACACTGTAAGGAACTCCGGGGCAGGGGCTGGCTCTTCTTTGCCATCAACTGGCATAGCAACTGACCATAGTAGGCACTCAGGTATTTTTCGAAGGTGTAAGTGATTTATTCTTCCTCTGGACTAAATCAGCTGAGGGCAGATAAGGAAGTACAGTCACTAGATACAAGATGATAATTTAGAGATCCGTTGTTGGCTAGAATCTGCCTCCACTTTGGCTTTTCTTTTTCCTTCCCCAGGCTCTTAGATTACAGACAAGGCTTGTTTCACCTTTGAAAGCTGCAGTGTTCCCCGCACGAGGGCTGTCTTTGGAGTTGGCTTGAAGAGTTGGCTCAGTGGTTGAGCGTCAACATACAAACCAAGAGGTTGCAGGCTCCATCCCCAGTGTGGGGAATGCAGGAGGCAGCCAGTCAGTGATTCTCTCTCATCTCTGATCTTTCTATCTCTCCCTCTCCCTTCCTCTCTGAAATCAATAAAAATATATTTTTAAAAAGAGTTGTTTGAGGGACCTGGTTAGAGTAACTTGGAGAAAAGCAGATTCTCAGACCCTGGGAGTCTCTGATTTGAAGGGTTGTGCAAACAGGTAGACTCACTTAGGGTTGCTTAATCTAGAGTCCGTGGGTGGGCTTTGGAGGTCTCTGAACCCCTGAAGATTAGTGCAGAGACTTTGTGTATGTGTGTGCACCCATACTCTGTGGAGAGAGCAAAATGTACAGCCTTTGTGAGGTTGTCAGAGTGAGGGGAGTCCTTTCCTCCTAAGTTAGACTGCTGTGCAGCCCAATGTTTATGGAATAAACCAGTGATTCAGAGCAAGGATGGCGGCACACCCTTGTCCTCAAGCAGTTTATGATCCAATAAAGGTAAAATGATTTGGCTCTAAACCACTTAGAGCAGTGGTTCTCAACCTTGGCTGCACATTAGAATCACCTGGGAATCTTTTTAAAATCCTGATTTCTGGGCCTCACCCTCCGGAAATTCTGTTTCTTTGTTACTAATGTTGTGGCCTCACCTGAGGCCCAGAAATCAGGATTTTAAAAAGATTCCCAGGTGATTCTCATGTGCAGCCAAGGTTGAGAACCACTGATTAGAGCTTGCAAAAGAGATTGGTGAAGGCTGGGAGGAAGAGTTGTTGGAACTTAAAGGATGAATAAGATTGAAGTGACTGAGCCTACATCAAATAATTTGCTCTTCCCAGCAATCTAGTCAGGAGACCTCATAGCTTCAGGGCGATTCTGTGCGCCCAGTAGCCCAATGTGGTTATAGTCCACCTGCAGCTTTACTGGGTGCCCATCCCGTCCCCTTGGGTCCTTTCCAAGGTGCAGAGTCACTGATCACGGATACTAATGACAAACAGCAGTAACAGCAGCTAATAAACCTGTTTTAATGTGGTGATGTTAGCTCCTGGCTTTATTTCCATTATCTCACCTCCGTATTATAGATTGAAAAGAGACAGCCTTCAGGGGTGCCAGAGTTTAATGGCTCCCTCAGTTTTCTCCCTCCCTACAGAGAAATGGCCGAGCACACGTCTGTCTCCCTTGTGTTTTCACAGTGATCACAAGAAACAGGCGCCCCGCATCAGGGAACACTTGGATGGGTGGTGTGCAGTTCTTCAGAAAACACCAACCCAGTCTTCCTTGGAACTGCCCTCCCAAAACCCCACCAAACTAGTAAATGGAAAATGGCTGCAAAGTGTTTGGAATTAGTAATATGCATATATTTCTCAGCTTCGTAACTAACTGAGAGCAAATTATAATGTTGCCCTGATTGGAGACAGCAGGACAAAAGGCCAAACTATTACTCAAGCTGATTTCCTACAGCTGTCAGTGAACTCCCAGCTTGCTTCATCTCATTGGCAAGGCTCTTTATTAGCCCTAGAGTGCAGCGCAGCCTTTCCCAGGGCTGGAGCCGCATCTGCGCGCAGCGTGGCAGGTTCTTCATCTCTCTGAGTCTCGGTTCCCTTGACTGTAAGATGGAGATGAAATAGCTCTTGCAGGGTAGTTGTGTGTATTAAGGGAGACAATGTGTACTGAGTGTCAGTCAGGAGCTCACATTGCTCCTGTGCTCAGTGTTTCCACGAATCTCGTTTCATCCGCATAGCAATGCTCTGAGATAGGTGTAACTTCCCGTTTCTGATGAAGAAAGTGGGGTTCCCAAAGATGAAGATAGGAGCTAGCATTTTAACCCAGAGCCATTGCCATCTTGGCCATATTGCCTCCTTTCACTGAGGTCATTTGGAGCCCAAAGAAGACAGATCAAGTGGGGCCCTGGCAACTCATGAAGCAGTGGAGCGAAGCCAGCTAATACTGGACTATAGCCTTCTCTCTCTCTAACTGCATGGGAGGGTTCGGTTTTTCCTTTTGACACCAGGTATCGGGGGTCTTTTCCAACACTGCTTCTACTCTAACACCAACCAGGTGTCTTAAGACTCAATGCTGACACTACCCAAAGTTACCATCACACTCTACAACACTCAGTCCCACAAGACAGCCCTCACTTTAGACACCAGTTGCAAGTATTGGGTTCCCAGGTTAACCACACTTCTGTCTGACTTGGCCACAAAGTCGGGGGTTCATGTTGTGAAATCTTTCCTGCACGAAATCAAGAACCCACACACTAAAAAAAGAAAGAAGAAGTTTACTAAGTTCCTTCCCATGCGGTAAGCAGCTGCCCTAAATAAAAGCCTCCATATTTTCATCCACATTCATCGTAGGCACTTTCTAGAGCTGCTGTGGAGATTTGGTGCGATTGGAGCTGCTGGATCCAGTCAGTTATTTCCCTGCAGTCAGCCTCGATCTCTGTAATTCTTCCTTTCAGAGAAGGCAGCTAATTTCAGGATAGATACTCCCATCTATCACTGTAACAGTTTAATAGGTGCAGTTACAGCTTGAATACAGCAACAGGCTTTATGTAATTGCCATATTTATAATGCTTTGAATTGATGACAAAGTACTAAAATATGAGGTGTGTGGTTTCATTTGCTGTGATTTTTATGGGGGTTCTATGTTACTTAATCTCTCCCTCCCCTATAATTCCAGGTTTGTTAGTGAGTTGCTTTCCCATTATCCAAATACTTTTAAAACAAAGCTTTCTTTACTGTTTTTGACAACCTCCCATGTGCCCATTTCTCACCACCCTCCCGTTCTCTGCTTGTTTGTACGATAAACACAAGTCACTTGCCTTCCAGAAATGCCCCCGTGCCATCAGAGTGGGCGGGCAGCTCCACTTGTGCCTCTCGCAGATAAGCAGAGTTCATGGAGCTTGTGTCTCGGCACTGCTAGCGGATTTCCTCAGGACCCGGTGCCCTGATGGGAACAGCATGGCCTGGCAAGCTGCCTGGAGAGCCCAGGCAGCCAAAGAGAAGGAGAGCTTCTTCCACAGAGGAATCCTGCCCTTCCAGCCAAGACAGAAATAGTCTGGGGGCAGCCCAGATCCCTGAGACAGTTCCGACAGGCCTCCTGCCTGGCTGTTCCACGTGCACTTTCCCTCGGCAGCAGTGAGCTCAGTGAGACAGGCCGCTCGCCCTTGGCCAGCTGAGGGCAGAGGAGACTGTGGCCGCGCCACACACAGGGCAGCGGGCTGTCCGCGAAGAGTGGCCAGGGAACAGTAGTACCCATGGTCCGCTGCTGGTTCTTCCCTGGGCCTTCATGGAGTTGGCCTGACTGTGCCATTGAATTGTTGCCTGGGAGAGCTCCTTTGGCCTGATCTCCTTCCTCCCTCTTGTGTGTGGGAGAGGCGGGGTGCAGATCTCCACCAAAGCCAAACCATGTCCCTGCCCTATAGGAGTGAACGGCCCGATGGGGAGAGCACACATAGCAGAGGACTGACCCTGGTGAATTACGACGCCCCTGTGACTTCACTAGGGAGTAGCTGGGGCAGTGAAAGCAGACTTAACCAGTCCCTAAAGCAGGGGTGGGGAACCTTTTTCTGCCAGGGGCCATTTGGATATTTATAACATCATTTGTGGGCCATACAAAATTATCAACTTAAAAATTAGCCTGTTATATTTGGTCAAACATTTAATTAACTCACCCAAAAAGGGAGAGAAAAGAGTAGGGGGGGGGGGGGGGGGGGGGGGGGGTGGCGCCTAAAGGAAGGTGAGAAGGGAGGTGGGTACACTTACTGATGTAGTTTTCCCTGTGCGGGCCAGGCCCTGAAGACCTACCCGCATGCCTTGAGGCACTAGGCTAGTTGAGGACAAACTCCTTCAGTCCACTCCCTCCCTCTCTTCAACCAGAGAAACTGCACTTATATTTTCAGGCATAAGTCCCTCCTTCCCTCCTTTGCATTGATAGTTACTGAATGGCTTCTCCAGGAGTGAGTTACTATGCCAAGTCCAGGTACATAGAGGGGCAATGGGAAACCACTGCCTGCCCTCAGGCCTGCTGGGGTCCAGCATTCAGCAGATAAGCACACAGACGTATGGTGATTTTCAAATTTTGCCCAGTGCTGTATAGGACAGGTATGGAGGTGGTGGAGGGTGGTGATTAAACACAGGCTCTGGAGTCAGGCTGCTTGGGTTTGGATACCAGCCCTGCCTTTGGCTTGCCGTGTGGCTCAGTTTTCTTCCGTTGTAAAATGGGAATAACATACTGGCGGTATACAACTACCACCAGTATGAGATAAGGCAGGCGGAATGCTTATCACTATGCCTACCCATAGTACAGCAGTTCTCAACCCGTGGGTCACAACCCCTTTGGGGGTCGAACGACCCTTTCACAGGGGTCGCCTAAGACCATCGGAAAACACATATATAATTACATATTGTTTTTGTGATTAATCACTATGCTTTAATTATGTTCAGTTTGTAACAATGAAATTGGGGGTCACCACAACATGAGGAACTGTATTAAAGTGTCTCGGCATTAGGAAGGTTGAGAACCACTGCCATAGTATAAGCACTGCATAAATCTACACAGTTATTGTTATAACAGACTTTATTTAGATCAGGGGGTCAAGGGAGACCACTTTGAAGGAGCAATGTTTAGCCAGCCAAAAAATGGAGGTAAAAATAGAAGGAACAACCTGTAGGAAGACCCTGAGACAGGAAGGGGTCAGTGCTTTGAGTCCCTGAAAGGCCAGGCCATGTGTGGAGAAGTGGGTATTTTATCCTAGAGTGGGAGAATTATAGGCCAGTGGGGACCACGATCAGCTTTTCTGCCAGAGGATTGCAGGTTTCTAACCTATAAAAAATGCTCTTTCTTAGTGAGGGAAGAGAGAGACCAGGAAAGGAAGGACACTGGGCTGACCTTGGTGACATCATCGTTCCTTTCGTGGTTTTTTGGATGTCAGGAACTGAAAAAAGTTAACCTTTGCCCTCATTAATGCTTGGGAGGGATCTTCCCTGACCTCAAGGAGCTTCTGTATAAGCTTTTTTACTTGCGGAAGAGAAGTTGGCATTGTATGCATGGAGATGGTGGTGATGGTGGCAACATACTATACCTGTGTGCTAGTTAGGACTGTTTCTTTGTTGGTAGTTCTTTGTTTAGCCGATGAGACCCCTCACTGTAGTGTCACCAGCTCCACCTCCAGAGTCACACTGCCATTCCTGGGCTTGCACTCGGGAAGTCACACTCAGCGCCCAAAAGACGCTGGCCCTCTTGACAGGAGGGCCCCCAGCTGCTCGTGGCTTTGAACATTTGTGGCTGCTTTGCAGAGTGCAGCCTGCTCACCTCGATTATGGGTCACACTCCTCTATTCTCCATCCTGGGCTGCCCGGAACAGGCAGCATCAACTCTGGGCTGCTGGTGTGAAGTTCACTTGGTCATTGTGGTCTCTTAAACACATCTATTGGGCTGTGCATTTTCTTGAAAGTCGGGGGAAAAATAGAGCCCCTTGTTAGGCTCGGCAGGGTCCAGAAGCCCGCTTTCACAGTTAATGACAGTAAGTACATGGGGAGCTTATAAAGGATCAGCCAGATGCTAGAGCCATATGATGCCCCAGACCTGGTGTGATATTTTCATCTCTTCCCCTCCAGATCTCTCTCCCTTCCTCCCCAGCCCGGAGATTGATGACACGGCTGTGTGTACATACAATGGCGTTGGAAATTTACAAAGCCGCAGTGCCTAGTTGTGGGGCTAACACCCGGTCAGGCAGTCATAATAGAGTGTTAGTGGCATTCTGTCGTGGGGAGAAAGGAGGTCTGGCATCGCCAGAAACAGATCTTGATTGACGAGGGAATTACCGAGGAAAGACAGCTAACAAAGGGGCACTGGAGGGGGCAGAGTGACCCTAGTGTTCAAGGAATAGAAGAGCCAGAAAATCATTCTGAGCACATCCAAAACAGGAAGGCAACAGGGAGATCTGGTGGGGACTCTGTAATGTTATCAATAGTAGAACTTTATTGTAGGAATAAAGCCAGGACACTTTCCATTGGCTGCTTTCTATGTGGAGAGGAGGCCGCATTTTTCCTCCGGCTCTTCCTACTCAATCCTCCAATTGACAGATGAGAACACTGAACGGGGTGTGAATGAAGACATGAATGCATATGAGTAAACAAGGGAGGAATGGAAAATTCTTATAACCCATAATGAATCTGGCATTTATGGGATGTACCCTACATACAGTATTTAAGGGAAAAGGGTACAGGGAATTAACATTGAGTTTGTAGTATAATGTTTAAATGCACGATCATTCAGACAGAGACTTGAGTGAGCCGGTTTAAATCCTGCCCCCACTACTTACCAGCTCTGTGGCCTTGAGTAAACGGCTTAGCCTCTCCGAGCTCCATTGCTGTCTGTAAAAAGGGAATAAAGCCCAGCTGGCATGGCTCAGTGGTTGAGCATCGACCTATGAACCAGGAGGTCACAGTTCGAGTCCCAGTCAGGGCACATGCCCAGGTTCAGGTTGTGGGCTCAGTCCCCAGTGTGGGGCGTGCAGGAGGCAGCTGATCAATGATTCTCTCTCATCACTGATGTTTCTATTTCTCTCTCTCTCTCCCTCTCCGCTCCTCTCTGAAATCATTAAAAGTATATATTTTTTAAAAGGGAATAAAAATATTAATATCTACCTCAAGGAATTACTGGGTGGATTCACTGTGATAATTCTAGTGAAGAGCTTAGAAAAGTGCCTGGCCTTTTTAAATTATTATTATTTCAGTGTTCGGCCTTTTATATTACTCCCTTCCCTATGCGTAATCTCTGTATTCACATCGCAACAAAGTCATTAATTAACCATCTGATGTTTGATGAGGAGCCCAGGCTCTGAGAGGTGGAGTGGTTTGTCCCCAGTCACTCAGCCACCATAAGACAGGACCAGAATCAGAACTGAGGTCACGTGGGTGTTGAAGCCCATGCATTTTTTAAATATTTTCCTGTAGACTGGCCTGTTTTGGCTGAGCCCTAGGCATAGGCCATGCCTACAGGCAGGTACTGCTCTTGAAGCTTGTTAAGAGTTTAGAGCAAAGAAAAGGAAATGGTAGGCGTTATGCTGTGGGCTTTGCTTAGGTTATCTCATTCATTCCTGCAGTAGTCTAAGAAAGTAGGTGTTAATCCATTGTCTAGTCAGATGAGCGGAAGTTAGGGTCAAGATTCGAACCCATGTCTCCCTGACAGCAAAATTCCTCCACTTGCTAACTTCCTTTCCACTTAGGTCATTAGCATAACATTTACTCCCTCAGCCCTTTGCTAAGGTCTCCTAAATGCACACCAGCAGGTATGAAATGGGCACTGTTCTCTCTGTTGTGCAGAGAAGGAAATTGAGACACAGTTGCCCAGGGTCTTACATCCAGCAAGTGGCTTCTGCTTTCGACCTAAATACTCTACTGTTCCCTTGTCCTTTCTTCTCCCATGGAGGCGGGGGCGCTGCAGTGTGGGCCTCAGAAGGCGGTGGGCTATATAGACACACAGTTGGCATTTGACCCAAAAGGAGAGCCTCTTACTCTGGGGTTCCCCAGAGGTCAGTCCTTGCCAAGACAGTTTGGATATTTTTATGCTCAAGGGAGTTTCCTTCTCTCCCCGAGTTCTCAGCACCCCTCTAGCCTTGAAATCTGGCCTGCCTGAGGCTATTACATGTGTTTCTTTCCACAAAAGTTGTGGGACACTTTAGAGCACTGCAGCTCCAATTAAGTTTCTTTAAAGGACTAAAGTGCTGAGTTTTTATATCTAAATATAGAAGGTAAAAAAAAAAGTCAGAGTGTGACTTGGAGGAAGAGTGATTTGTACTAGGAAGGAAATGGGGGAAACTGAGTCCTGGTGACTGAGCAGAGGTGCGGTCTGGCCTGGGCTGACTCGGAAAGATTCTGGCCAAGAGCACAGGTGCTGAGACCTGGTGCTTGCGATCCAGGAATAAAAACTTGTTTGGACGTTTCAGAAAACGAGACACATACCAGGGTAGGAGGCGATTCTCCCCTTGATTCCCAAGCTCCTGCTGGTCGCCCATCCATTTCCCTGATGCCCCTAGTCTGCCAAGTAAGTGCCACAGGCATCTCTCAGGAGCCAGGGCCAGCAGCATTTGCTGTGATGGGGAAATCACAGTGAAATATGCCCATTCTTAGCCCATTGAGCACCTCCTGGCTGGCATTGGGGGGCCATCTAGCCTTCCTATGTCACCAAAACAGTCTTGGGGAGACTACGCCTAAAAGGCTCTGGAAAGGGACATCTCTGCCAGGTGGGTGCTCCGTGAATATTGAAGAGAAGAATAAGGTCTCTTTGCTTTTCTCTTGACTATTTTTAAACATTTTTTATAGAAGTCATACCTGGCCAAGGTTAAAAATTTCAATAACGCATAAGGGCTTGCTTAAAAATAAAAGCAGCCCTGGCTGGCATGGCTCGATGGTTAGAGTGGAATTGAACCTGGGACCCTTCAGTCTGCAGGCCGACGCTCTATCCACTGAGCCAAACCGGTCAGGGCAGTTGCAGCAATTTTAATACTTTTTGGAAATGCTTTGTTCCTAAAGTATCTGGTATTTATTTTTCCTTGTGTATCATCTCCCCTCTTTCCCCCCCACCCCCCAATTTTATTGAATGATAGAATTCAGGAGTCAGAGAGACCTTAGAGGCCTGAGCCATGTTCTAGAGTGGCGGTTCTCAAAGTGTAGCTCCCTGACCAGCCAGGATCTACATCACCCAGAATATGTGAAATGCAGAGTCTCAGGCCAGAGAGAGAGAATCAGAAACTTCTACGGGTGGAACCTGTATTATAACAAGCCCTTCAGGAGATTTGGATTCATGTGCGATTTTGAGAACCAATGATTTCAAACATAAAAGTAAAAAAAATGAAGGCTCTAGGATGGAATGAGATTCACATCTCAATCCACTCTGATCTTATGCATGTTACTTACCCCTTAGCCTCTGCATTCCCGTCTCTAAAATGGGGTTAGTAATAACCTCTCTGGGGCTGGGGTGCGAGTTAATGTAAAATGTACAGTAAGCACTTAGCATTATGTGCCTCCCACATAGGAAGCAGTCAGTAAATGGTTTGTTATTGTTCTTACTATCTTCCTAGACCAGATACTATCTTTTTAAACAGCATTCCAGACAGATGGCTATCCGTGAGGAGGGAGTTCAAAAGCTCTGGCCCATTCCAAGGAGTGACAGCTGTAGCTATGCATAATTTCATATACTGAGAGAGCTGCCTTCCTATCATTTCCATTCTTAGTTGGAGCTCTGCTCTCTCGAGCCTTTGGAACAAAACTGTTCTACATGGCAGTTCAGATATTTGAAGATAGTGACCTTGGCCATTCTGAACTTTGTCTTGTTCTTTTCCCAAAGATTAACTTAAACATAAAACAGAGTAGATATTTGAAACCATTAAGGCTTTTTTTTTTTTTTTTTAAGGAAGTAAAAAGGCCTCTCTCCGAGACTGCTTGGGTAGTGGGGTCTTTGGCGATTTCTGTGTGTAGACATGCCCCACAGTTTAAGGTTAAAGCTCTCCCAGGTGGACTTGTGGGCATGGAACAGACATTGTGGTTGGGGCTACTGTTGGTAAGGCCTGTGCTTCCTGCTGGCACGTGTGAGCCAGTCACCCCTAGAGTGTTTCTGTGTGGGCCTGTGGGTCCCAGGACACACCCCCCTTAGAATCCAGCCCCTCTGCCTGCAGCACCCCAGCTCTTTCCTGCTCTGGTCTGGGCTCCTTGGCTGCCCATGCCTGTCAGGTGTCCTGGTTCTCACCTGCATCCTCACCCATGTCACTTGATGTCACTAGCCCTCTGTTTTACTAACAGCCTTCACGGCGTTCGAAGTCTGCTCTGCAATTTTTTTTTTTATTTAATTGATGTCTAATTAGTAGTTGTGAAAAGTTGTACTGGCCAAGCAAATAATAGCTTTTCTAAATTATGTTATGGTGTTGTGTAGGGCAGCGGTGGAATTACTATTTTAAAATGGATTTCGTAAAGTAAACATGCATCCGCATTACAGGAAATACTAAGTTGATGATTAATTGATGCTGTGGAGCTGGCCTTGCACTTTCAAATGCTTCCCTTTTGGTTATCGTGGATCTAGGGAGGTTTCGGCAGCCCATACCTCTGAAAATCTGCAGATAACTAATTTGCACTTGTTTTCTGCCCTGTGGTGCTGGGCAAGTGGCCATTAGGAGACAATGCAGAGGACTGCTCTGTCTGAGCTGAAGGTCAAGGTTGCAGAGATGATGGAATGGCCTGAGGCTGTGAGGGTCTGAAGTTGAGAGAGTGCCTCTCCACACTGGGGCTCTGGGAGGGCAGTGGACATTGTCAAGGACTTCGGAAGCTCCTCCTGCGTTTTCTTTGTATTGGAGAGGATGATAGGTCAAGAGAAGACTACCTAGGAAATAGTTTTTTCAACCCAGTGGTGAAGCCTTGAGCCTGCTGACACATACCCACCCAGGGCTTGCCCAAATGTGGATGGTTTCATGTATAAGCATGTGATATGCGTCACTGGAGATGTGAAATAAGTAGGAAGTTTAAGTACATCTGTGAACAGTTTAGAGAAGTCACTGAGGAAAGAGACCATTGTAAAATTACTAACTAGGGATGGAGCACAAGGTCCAGCCCCTGGCCTCTGACCTTTGGGTTGACAGCAGGAGGGGATGTACCATCTACAAAGCTACCAGAATGCCGAGGGCCAGTGGACTTTACTCAAGTGTGGTATTTCTGGGAGGAAAGACTGGTCTGGACTTCAGCCTGGTGGATAAATGTCAAGTGACTTCCGGAACAGTGTGGACACAGAGGGTGGGAAAGGCCCTGGACTTAGACCAGTCTACCTCTTCCCCGCTGTGAGTGTGGGCCAAGGCCTTTCTGAACCTCATTTTTCTCGTTTGTTATCCCTTCATTTAGTAGCTCCTACTATTGGGGACTGAGGAGTCAATGGTATTATCATTCTTTAATAAATGAATGAGGGTGGGTGGATGCAGGAAAGCACTTTCATTCCAAAAGGGGGCGCGGGGCAGTGGGAAAGGTCACCACTGAGCCGGGGTGCATCTGGAGCCTCAGGTTAGAAAGTGTCCGCACCTCTCTCACCGAGTGCTGTGATGGCAGCTCCTTCATAAGCTAGACATTGCACCATAGGGTGTCCTTGGGACCGATCCACTAACCCCCTTTCTCTGGGGTGAAAGACTGGTCTGCAGTTAACAGCTTTTAAGCCAGGGAATTGGTGACTTTTGCTTCTGTGTTCTTCAAAGTTCACCTGCCACTAATCTGGGGCCCCAGGAACAGGCAGACTGGCTGCTTTTATCTCACCTGGTGGGTCCCTCTTCAGAGGAGCCTACTGACTGCAGGGCCTGGCCCTCTCTCCACTGCCTACACTGCCTTCTGGTGTGTGTGCAGTGGTAGCTCAGGGCACTGCCTCAGTGCCCCGTCAGCCGGCCAGAGCTGCTCGAAGCCAGTCTTCAGAAGGGACCGGGATTGGTTTGGCCCTGAGACCCCGTCTTGGTTTTCACAGGGACTTAATTGTCCTTTAGACGGTGATGTAAGGAGGCCACAGTGGACTTTCCTTCCCTGGAAGGGGAGATGGAGTCGGTGGACAGTGCTTAGAATCTACTCTGCCAAGGGGTGAGAGTGAGGTGGAGGCCAGTTGCTCGGTTGATGCTTTATATTCTTCTTTACTATTTAATTGAATTTTTAAAAAGTATAAAAGAAGGAAGAAATAGAAACTAAACTAAGAATAGAAAAACCCGTATTAGGCATAAAAACAAAGGAAGACATCATAAAGAAAATGACTGGTCTTGAAAACCTAAAATTTTTAAATTATGTACTTTAAAAAATGTAATACACAAAAATAGGAGACCAATAACAAAAAGGCAAAAAATGTAAATGTTTATAACATTAACACAGGCAATTGCTTAATATTCTAAGACTTCTTTCAAGTACAAAATGAGAAGAACCACTCTTACAGGAAAATAAACAAGAATGTGAATAGGAAATTCACAAAGTGAGAAATACACACTGCCAAGAATCTGTTACACTTACTAGCTATCCAAAAAACATAATTGTGGGTTCTTTCTAACAGTGAAAACTTGGGAAAACCTAAATGATTAACAATAGGACTGTTTTTAAAGTTATTATATCCTTTGATGTCTTTAAAATCATATTGTAAAAAAAAATAAGAATAGTTAATGACTAGAGTAAATTCACAACATACTAGTAGTTGGTAAGTGAAAAGGGTGGGTTAAGAGAATATTATCTCCCTTTTGTTAAAAAAAATTTTAATTCAAGAGTATACGTCAAACTGTGGACAAAGTTATCTTTGGCTGATGTATTTCTATATTATTTTTATTTTTTCAAAATCAAGTATTTTAAATTTTTAATTGAAAAAGAATATGGGGGCCCTGGCTGGTGTTGCTCAGTGGTTAGAGCGTCGCCCCGCGCACTGAAGGGTCAAGGGTTCGATTCCCAGTCAAGAGCATGTACCTGGGTTGCAGGTTTGATCCCTGGCCCCGGTTGGGGGGTGTACAGGAGGTAACCAATCAGTGTGTCTCTCACATTGATGTTTTCTCTTCCCTACTCTCTCCCCCTTCCTTCCTCTCTTACACTCTCTAAAACTCAGTGGGGAATAAAAAGAATATGGGGGAAATAGGTTGAAGCATCTAGGAAATTGCTTTAGCCCTTTTCCCTCTCAGGGAAGGTGCCTCATGCTCTCCCCTTCTCTCCTCGAGTCTGTCCCCTCAGTCTGTGCTCTCCACTGCCTGCACCTAAGACACCTGCTTGTTTCTCCTCAGGACTGAGCACTGAAGGCATCTACCGGGTCAGCGGGAACAAGTCGGAGATGGAGAGTCTGCAGAGACAGTTTGATCAAGGTAAGGCCACAGCCTGCTGAGCATCGGAGGCCGGAGCCAGTCAAGGCGACCACGACAGCCAAACTGCCAGTGGAGCCCCTTGAGGGAGCTGCAGTTCAGCCCTGGGGGTGCTCCTGCCACACACAGCCCCAGAGCAAGAGGTGCTGGCTTGGTGACTGAGAAACAGAAAGCATTTGGCCCCAGTTAGGATCGCCTCCATGGTCACACTGCCACAGAGGAGGAACAGGCCCTGTCAGCAAACGGAAACATCCCCCTGCCAAGCCTGTGTCAGCCCATCACCTCCCACAGACACTCTTCGGGTCACCCTGGCACATGCCTCCTTCACCACTGGAGGGCCTTGCCTCCCTGGGACTGGGCCATGCAGGCATAATTACATGCACATGATGTAAAGTTGAGTTGAGAAGACAAACTTATTTTGCCAGGGCCCCTTCCCACAAAGGAGTGCCCCTCTCACAAAGTCCCTGCATGAGAGAGAAAGCAAGGGAACATTTTGTGCTTAGCTGAGCCCTGGGACTCAGGCTTCTAAAGCTGAGCTCTCATGAATTAGACTTGCTCTTAGCGGGACTCCCGTCTCCTGAGCTAGGGCAGCTCTGAGAGGCCAAATCTCTTTCACCGAAACGCTCGGCCAAACTCTGCCTCTTAGCACTGAGCGTTCTGTGGGACGAGAAGTCTCACCCACCGGTGCCAGAGCAGATGAGCCAAAGCAATCAAAGTTCTCAGATGTCACTGGCCAGGGAGGGAGGTAACCTAAGGATCAAAGTGGGGTCAGACTAAACGCACGGCTGGGCCTGAGGGGACCCAGCCAGGCTCAGAAGCCAGGCAGCCTGTGCGGGCTGCGTGACAGAGCAGCTGCCAGGGCACAGCCAGGAGCAGGCTCCCTGCCCAAGCACCGGGGCCATCGCACTGCAGCACCACAGTCGGTCTCTGCTAGTGGCCCGTGGGGAGAGGTGACACGAGAGAAGGGACGCACATTCATCTTCTGGGCTAGGAAGCATGAGGTCCACATGAGGGTGTTGCCACGCCCTTGGGTATGCACTTGTACCGTATATACAAGAATCTGTAACAGCTTATCCCCCCAAAATGGGACCAGCTAATGACTCTCAGTCGATGATTTCTTACAAATCAGGAGTGCAGTCAAGTCTGAAAAGAAAAAATTAGATATTAGAGACCGAGGTGTCATAAGCTGAGGGGCCAGAGGAAAAAGAACGAGTCTGTCCTACATCATAAGGGGTGAAGACGGGGGCAGCAATCAGGACTGTTGCAGGGTATTTTTTTTCTTTTTTATTGAATTTCTTGGGGTGACAGTGGTCAAGATTGTTGGTAATGTGTTTGCAGCCCACCATGAAAAGTGAGCCAGCTTTTTAGGAAAGCCCCTTCCTTTCTTCCCGTGGAGGGATGGGTGTCAGGAAAAGGGAGCAGCACGTCCAGGCGCACAGAGGGAGCTCACTGGATGGCTCAGAGGAGGGGGTGCGGCTCCTCCTCACAGGGTGACCTTGGAAGGAGGTGTTGGCTGTCGGCCTCTGCGAATCTGAGAACCTTCTTTTAGCAGCACCAGGGCTGCTCCTGTCCAGTCTGTGGTCATCCTGAGGCCCTGCGCAGGCTCCAGGCCAGCCCTGGGCAGCACCCCAGGGTCCTCGAGGTCTCCCTGACTTCCCCCAAGCACAGGGTTTTCCTTATGCTTCTGCACAGCTTAGCTCGACCTGGCCTCACTCTTCCAACTTCCTTTCAGACCACAACCTGGACTTGGCAGAGAAAGACTTCACAGTGAATACCGTGGCTGGTGCCATGAAGAGCTTTTTCTCAGAGCTGCCTGACCCCCTGGTCCCCTACAACATGCAGATTGATCTGGTGGAGGCGCACAGTGAGTACCGGCAACCCAGCCTGACTGCACTGGGCACACTGAGGGAGAGGGGCGGGGGCAGCACCATAAGAATGGGTCCTGCCCTCGGGGGCGGGCACGGTGGCTCTTGGAGCTGAGATTTAAAGGACATAAGGAAAGGGAACTAGATGACACCAAAGGGACTTGCAAATGAGGCTCCTGCCTTTGAGGACCAGAGGTTCTTCTCTGAAGGTCCCCCCAAACTCCATGAGTTAAGAGCCCAGTTTGGGTGTCAAATTCGGATTGAATCCATGCTCCTTTGCTAGTGCATATTGTGATGTTCTCTGACCCTTCGTTTTCTATGTTGCTGTCCCTACTCCTGTTTATGAAATGAGATTAGGAAAGTTACAGAGGCGGGGCTACAACAGGCCCTGTTAAGAGGTAGATGTTACTTTCCTTTCCCTGCCTCTCCCTCACGCCTCTCCTCCTATCAGCCAGCCTCTGAGGGAAAGGGACAGGCCAGTGGCCCCAGCTAGATGATCACTTGGGGCTACAGCAACTTAGCACCTTGTTTTAAGGGCCATCTCTGCCTGCTCTCCCGCATGCTCCCCCGCCTGCCTAGACAGCTGTTCCTGCCCTGGCCTGCCCCTCTCAGGCCGGGCCTTCCCCCTGGGCAGCCTTTCCTGGACTTGGTGTAGTTCTGAGGAGGGGACCTGACCTCTTGGAGCTTCCCACGTGTAGCACTTTCTACTCTTTTTAGCCAAAGGCAGCTTTCCTAACTTGTACTTCTGGTAGACCAAGCCCAGAAGCAGCCATTGCTTTGCAGCAGAAGGAAGTGTCTGCCAGTGACCAAGGGGTGCCATGTTCCTCAGACCCCAGGACGTTCGTCTCATCTTGTCACTGCCCAACTCAAAGGAGGGAGGATATTGTTGTTGTTGTTGTTTTGTTTTTTTTTTTTCCATTGATTTTAGAGAGAGAGGAAGGGAGTGGAATAGAGCAATAGAAACATTGATGAGAGAGAATCATTGACCGGCTGCCTCCTGCACACCCCCTACTGGGAATCAAACCGGTGACCTCTCGGTTTATGGGTCAGCACTCAACTACTGAGCCACACTAGCGGGACTGAGAAGAGGGAGTTCTAAGCAAGCACAATTTACTCACAAGGCTGGTATGACAGAAATTTGAGGGAGGTCTCAAACCAGCAGAGCTTTAAGTTCTGGGTCACGGACTCCTAGTGGCTTCAGTGACTAGAGGTGCTGGCGGAAGGCCACCCCTGCCCCGCGGAGGTGCCCCTGTCAGGACCTGACCCCTGCATCACCTTCCCATGGTCTGCGTGCCCCGTGATGTTGGTTTCCACCATATTTTATCCACATGGTCTTGCCAGATTAAAGTTGTTTATAGCTCCTAATCCTGCCCAAGCCCACCAGGGATGGGGCAGAGTTCTGGGATGTCATAGCTCATCTGGCCTTCTTTCCCATCTGCCTTCTCGGGACAGGAGTCGGGTTTCTCCAGATGACTTAGGGGTGGGGACAGGTGTCCGCTTCTTCTTTGATCCTGCATCCTGATAGAGGTCCTCCCAGCAATCCCTGCTCCAGCAGACTCCAGGCTGGCCCTGATGTGAAACACGTAGGAAATCTCCACTGGAGCCAGCTTTCTTTCAGCCTGGGCTTGTCTCTCGGCTGAAGTTAGGGAGAGGAGGCATGGGCTGGTACCCAGCTTGCTAGGAGCTAGGGGGATTCCTGTCAGCATTTGTCTTGACTTGGCGCCATCTAGAGGCTAGTAGAGTCCTGGCACCCAACAGAATCCCATTGTTTCTGTGGGAATTGCTGACATAGCATTTTTTTGTTTTTGGGGGGGGTTGGGAGCAGGAGAGGGAGGTGTTATTGATAGGCAATCAGCTGCCCTTCCTACAGCAGCTTCCGCAACTTCCAGTGCTGAGGAAGGGAGCTTCTTGCTGCCACTGCAGCCTGGAAAAGGGTGGAGATTTTCTGCTTCCTCTTCCTATTGTGTTTCCTGTGCCCCCAGCTAGTCAGCTGGGTCTCTGTCTTGAACCTGGTTGGGGGGAGTGATCTGGCACCTCTGACAGCCAAAGCTAGCTGAGTGAAGAGTGGGCTGTGTGTGTCAGGGGTGGGTAACTGAGCCAGAGACAGCCCCCAGGCAGTACCAGAGTGAGTGTTCAGGGACATGGAACAAAGATTCTTAAGCCCAAAAGTAGCTGTTCCCAGCCTGGCTGGGTTTCCATGGCAACATCAACTTGACCAGCTCTTTCCACTTAATACCTAAGAACTGTTGTGTCTGTGTGTATTCAGGGCTTGGAAATGGTTTCAGATCCCATCACAACAAATACCAAGGTCACTATCAAATTGTTTTGTTAGCTCCATAATTTCACAATATTGGACATGCTGAAAATGTGCCCACAAAATAGAGATTTTTGTGATTATTCGCCAGTCATCTTTCTACCACGTTCAAGGTGATGTGTGGGAGATTGAGAAATGAAGAACAGCATACCGCTAGGGAGTGGCAAGCTGAGGCTTGACCTTTGGTGCTGAGACATTGTCCCTGCCCTCCCCACGTGCACATGTGAGCTGTTTGCCAGACAGAATGAAGCTAGCTGAGCTGGAAATGCAGAAAAGACAGTGGTGGAGGAAGTAAGGAGAGGGCTTCATGGAAGAGGTGGCATGAGGCAGAGAAAACAGCTTTGACTTCCCCATTCCATCTCCTCCTCACACCTCACCTCAGCATTCCAAAAGTGTCATCAATTATTCTTGCTCCACACCTTCTCCTTGACCTCCCACAATACCCGTGGCCCCACCACCTGTCTGGTCCACCCAGTGCCACAGAAGCACTGACCTATGTCTTTTTGTGCCAGAAGGAGCCCTGCAGCTGGCCCCATCTCAGTGCAGAGGTTCTAAGGACCTTTGATTCCAGGAACCTATAACTGCAAGTGAGATCCGTGTGCACATTTTAGTGCATAGAGAAGACCAGTAGCTTTCATCAGATTGTCAGAGGGATGTGTGACCCAAAATGGTTCAGGATGCAGCTCACCATCTTACCATCCCATTTACAGGTGAAACCACGTAGGGCCACAGATTCTAACCGACAGACTGGCGTGGTCACAGGCGGACCAGCCTCACTGCTCACTGGGCTCTTACTCACATGCTGCCTTGTGACGTTGCTCATCCTGGGATCCTGCTTCCTCTTGTCTGTCCACATAGCTGCTTAAGAGCGTGGGGTTGTCCCTCACCTCCTAGCACGTGCCAGTCCCTGCCTCGGTCTGGTGGGACACTGAGCGGGCTACTGCGGGTTGTGCCTCCAGGAGGACGCCCTGGAGTCATTTCCCACCTGCGGGAAAGGTGGGGACTGCACACGGGTGTGCCTGCATGCCTCACCGAGGGGTGTGGCCCTGAGCTGGGTGTTGTCCTCTTCTGGTGGTGCCAGTGTGCCAGGTGGTCAAAGGTCATCAAGGATTTTCCTCTAGGCACTGTTGGGCACCGCAGATCCAAACCTAGAGCCTGTTGGCAGCCTGGATGCCAAAGATGGCAGCAGAGTGGCACAACCAAAGCAAGACTGGTGTTTGAGATCAGGGCCCCTGGCACCAACTTATGTGACCTTAAACCAGTATTTTTACTTCTTTGAGCCTGGGGTTATCTGTCTAACGTGAGGGATGCGATGAGCTAGTCTCTGAGGTCCACGGTGGCCTCTGGCAGTCCCCTCTTCTTCCTCCTGAGTTCTGTGGTCTCAGTTGTTGTAAGTTGCCTGGTCTGTGTCCAGACTTTGTCTTGCCTCTCCTAGAGTGTCCTGCTTTCACCTGACACCTGGAGGGGGCGCTGCAGTGTGGTGGAAGGCAGGTGATCCAGAGCAGGTGTGCTGGCCCGGGAGACAGTCTGGGACCCTCCCCACCTCCCCCTCACCAGCCTTGTGCGTTTGGCATTGCCTCTTGAGCAGGTTTGCTTAGCCAGCCTGTGGGGTAAACCCAGCCCCACCTTCACTCAGGTGATGGTGAGGGCTGCACCGAAAGTGACTGAAATCCCCGGCCAGCACTCCAGCATACCCGTCCCTGAGTGAGAAATCCCTGGTGCCGGGGCTGGCCTGGCGAGGCTGCCAGTGTGAGCCCGGAGTGGATCCCTTGGCGCTGGTGGGGCTTTGCTTGCCTGAGGGAAGTGAACAAGGTCGAGTCAGCAGGACATCAGCACGATGGGCCTTGCTTTTCATGTGGCAGATGCAGGGCCAGGCTTTGCCCTGGGAGGCTTCCTGGTGCTCTCCTTCATGGCCTCCCTCCTCCTCCCACCACTCGCCTGATGCTCCTCCGCATTGTGGACGCCTGTGCCATGAAGCCAGTGGGAGAAAGGGAGCGGGAGCACAGGAGGTGGCCATGGAGGTCCCTGTCGGGCACCTCACTGTGTCAGGAAGGAGGGTGGCATTCCTGGGTGTGGTCCATAATTACTATCAAAGCAGCCTCCGTCAGCCCCACCCTGCCCCTCCTTTTCCCCAAGGAAGAGAGAGGAAGCAACCCTCCTTGTTGCTCGGGCGGATAGGAAGGGGGGGGCATCCAGGGCAGACGGGGGCCTGGCCAGCCCCGTTTCCTGCCTCCAGCCAGGAGGGCGGGTGAGGCTGCCTGTAGGTGAAGGTGCTGCGGCTGTGGGAGCGCCTCATTATTGCACACACGGCTCCGAGGTTGACCTGTGCTGAGCTCGCATCTCAAAGGGCACGATGGTTTTACTGAGACAGCCCTGCACACACTCCTCCTCTGGGAGCTGCTTACTGCTTTTAAGTAAACTTTTTCTTGAAACTTAACAGGAAAGGGTTCTGAAACTCAAGGCCAGAGACAAAGTGTGCCCTTGAGGTTGAACCCTTAAAATAAATCTTGGGTTCAGAGAAATGAAGCCGATAGTGGCCCCACATAATTAGTTTCTGTGGTTTTGGGGGGGGGGGTTTATTGTTGTTGTTGTTGTTTGTTTGTTTTTGGTCATTTTCTAAAAAGCAAATGTTCCCAAATCCCCAAAGTCACACAGCTGTTTGGTGTCAGAGGCAGAATTCGCACCCAGGACCATGTGGGTCAGTACTTCCCAGCAGATTCTCTCTGCACCTCCCGCCCTCCCAGCCGGCTGTTTCTGTTCCATCTGTTCTTCCAAGTCTAGCTTGAGCCAGACTTCTCTGCGCTGCCCCAGACCAACCCTCTGGCACACCCCCTACTGCACAAGCTTCCTAAAGAACACGGGGGTTTGGGGAGTCCGCCAGCCTCCAGGTGCAGGCAGACGTGTGCGTGGCTTATTTGTGGGGAAAGGGGCTTGTGCCCCCAAACCAACGAGGAACCATCATATTTCTTAATGACCCCCATCCAGCCACCCCCCAATCCTCAGTGTGGGATCGCTGCCGTTCTTCCTGGGACGACCCTGCTGTAGGAGCTAAGCCCTGGAGTCCTGGAGTGAACCTTCACTTCTGAGCGGAGCCATTGGGATACCTCCCACGCTCAGAGCACCTGTCCTGGCTGCCTGGCCCCGGATGGCTCTCCAGCTGAGATGGCCCAGCCCAGAGAGCGAGTGGTCCCCACTTAGGTTCTGCAACCGCTCTGGGCCTCCGATTCCTCATGCTTGACATGGGGGACAGCCCTGCCTCATGGCTTGTGAGGGCACTGAGGCAGGCCTGGCGTGGGCCAAGCGTTTCCTCCTAGTGAGCTTGTGTTCTCTCCTAGCACGTTAGGGTTTCATGATGGGCAAAGGGGGCGGGGGGTGTAGACCCTTCGATGGACTGCCTGAGAAGCCCCCACTGTTTCCATCGGCTCTTCCTATAGGGGGATTTGTGGGGGGTCCTGTGGCTCCAGGAAAAGGACAGAGCCCTGCTTTTGTGACAAACTCCCTCCCTAGACAGTCGGTTGGCGTGGGTGGCAGCGCTCACCCGTCTGGTCAGGAAGCAAGCGGGCTTTCTGCGTTGAGATGCCTGTCTCCAGGGGCAACCAGATGAGCAAAGAATGGTGTTCTTTATGGTGGAGCCTCTTTGGATCCTTGAGTCTCGGGTGGTGGGGGCCAGGAAGCTCCAGGCGCACAGTGCTCCCCTTCAGCGGGCGCCTGGGACCCAGAGGTGGGCCTGGCCCCGGGGCCCGAGCCACTGCCAGGTGTGCCGCCTTGGCACAGGCTCTGGGGGGAGAAAGGGGCTGGGCTTCCCTCAGAGAAGGTCCGACACAGCACGCCCTTGGTGGCCGCCAGCTGTCCGGGACCAGGGTCTGCTCTGAGCCCCGGAACACCCCAGCCTCAGCCATGGAAGTCTTTGGTTTTCTCTTTCCTCAGAAATCAACGACCGAGAGCAAAAGCTGCATGCCCTCAAGGAAGTCCTCAAGAAGTTTCCAAAGGAAAACCACGAAGTCTTCAAATACGTCATCTCCCACCTAAACAAGTATGTCGCAGGGCTTGCTGTTTGGTCTTTTCTCCGCAGGAATCACCAGTCAGGGCCAGGGAGCAGCAGAATGAGGCTGAGCGAGGCTCCGTCCCTCCCCAGCCTGCAGGGGTGCTGGTCCGCCTCCCCAGGGGGCACTTCTGGCTCAGGCCCACCCTGGTTCTGTCTGAGAGAGGCCCGCGTGGCCCCAAGTGTGCCAACGTCCTCTCTCCAGTGTTCGTGTCCGTGGTGTGTGACACCTCGCCAACCCAGGCACTGGGAAAGCCGCCCCCCGTCCAGTGAGGGCAGGAGCTGCGGTCAGGAAACCTGGTAACGGCACAGGTCCCAGTTTACCCGCACGTACTGTCTGTTCCCAGACAGACCTGGTTTCATCTCGGCCCTGGTATTCTGGGAGCTCTGGCTGGACACACACTCCCCATCTTGCACAGCCAGAGCATTGTCACCCACTTCAGTGGTCTGGGCAAGAGTCCTGGAGGCAGTCTGTTCACCCCAAGACTTGGGGGGCCTCCCATGGGCCAGGGCCTCAGAGCCACCCCGGAGCAGAGGACAGGGCACAGAGGGCTGTGCTTGCGCCTTTCCGTTCCCTGCTGTGGTGGGCAGGCAGGAAGGACAGCCAGGTGACAGTGACCAGGGCACAGCACACAGGTGGGCCCCCTGTCCCTCAGAGTCTGACTGTGAATTTGGTGTCACCTACAGAGTCAGCCACAACAACAAGGTGAATCTCATGACCAGTGAGAACCTCTCCATCTGCTTCTGGCCCACCTTGATGAGGCCCGACTTCAGCACCATGGACGCGCTCACGGCCACGCGGACCTATCAGACAATCATCGAGCTCTTCATCCAGCAGTGCCCTTTCTTCTTCTACAATCGGCCCATCAGCGAGCCTCCCGGCGCCACGCCCAGCTCCCCCTCTGCCGTGGCTTCCACCGTGCCCTTTCTCACCTCCACACCCATCACCAGCCAGCCATCACCCCCCCAGTCGCCTCCACCCACCCCCCAGTCCCCGATGCAGCCACTGCTCCCCTCCCAGCTTCAAGCTGAGCACACGCTGTGAGTCACCAAGTTCTGGGGCAAAAGGAAACCGTCTTCTCTCTTCGGTAAGGTGGGCTTTGGCCTGTACACAACCAGGCCCGCTGGGCAGGGGCGGGGAGGGTGTCCCCTCTGCCCTGTCACCTTCTCAAAACCTCAGCGGTAGCACCAGCCAACAGTCCACCATAGGCTGGGCTGTCAGATGCCCCAAGCCCAGCTCTCAGGCCTGGGGCTGGCTACAGCAGAGGCCCGGTGGGCCCTACCCTTTGTCATGGACCCCTTGGAGGACTGACCTTGTCAGGCAGCAGCCCCAGTGGCCCTCATCCGTTCACTGCTCCCTGACCCGCCTGCCCGCACACACTGGCCTCGGTGCGTCGCCCACTGCTTGGACGGCCCTGGCCTTGGACAGCGGAAGGAGGAGGTTCCGAGATGCGGGCCACCCCAGGGCAGGGCTAGCAACCCCAGGGAACACTTCCCGTCTGTCCCTTCCCACCTTCTCTATGCCTGTCTAGCGTCCTCCTTGGGAACGTGTGGGACGGGGCTCTGCCACCCCGAGGTGCAGTGCTGAGGGAGCTTTGTGGCTGGATCAAGGGAGCGCAGCTTTCCCCTCTGGCTCCACGCCCTCCCCTCACGGGCTTTGGGATACATTCCCTTTGCAGCCAAGGAACACTGGAAGGAAAATGGGAAAATCCAATAATTTTTAAAAAGAAAAAGGAAGACACTACCAGAAGAAAACTGCAGACCTCAAGATTACGCTCTTCTCCCACCCCTCGGAGAGGCAGACAGGTGGAAGGTGGCCCTTCTCTGTGACAGCAAAGCCAGGAGGCCCGGGGCTGATTGCCTGAGAGCCTGTTGGGGTCTGTCACCCGGTCCCCCTTTCCCCAAAAGATGGTTTGAGCCCTTAGTGGGCAGCGCGGGGAGACCAGCGGACCAGCCTGGAATTGGTCTGCCTTTGGACACACTACAGTACTATGGACACACTACAGTACTATGGAAACACTACTTGGTGTGTGCGTGTGCGTGGGGGGAGTGGTACGCCTGTGAGGGGGGGACAGCTGAGGGTGCAGGGGTGCACCTGGGGGTTGGTTTAGTGTGTTTGGAGTTAGAGTCATTTTCGTCCTGGGCCATAGAATGCCGCCAGCAGCGCTGCTTGTGGGGAGTGGGCAGGGTATGATTTGCCGCCCACACTCATCCTTCATGCTCCCAGGCCAGCAGGCCGAGGAGCCACAGGCACAAAAGCCATTAGTCACCAGAGCACCGTGCCTGCCTGTCACACCACCGCCACCCCTCCCGCGGCCTTCCCCTCAGCTTCCTGGCCCCTGGGAGAACCCTTCTCACACCCACCTCTGCCCCACAACACGCAGTCCGCTAAGGCTGCCACCGATATGGCTGCCCCACTCCTCTGCAGTGGAGAAGCCTGACACTAAGGTACCCGAGTGTGCGGTAGAGGCCCCGCCCCGCATGCCACCCAGTCCTCCGGGTCTCTTTGCACTTTAAGCAGCACCTGTGGTCGATTCGAGGATGCCCTGGGTCACCTCAGCTGGGGGGGCTGACAAAGGGGTGCCTCGGAACAATGTCCAGTCACCCATCCCCAAGCGCTCCCTGTTGGCAGCGGAGGGCGGGCTGGCCCTGGCTCCCTGACTTCCTCTGGATACGCTGGACGCTTCTGCTTTAGTTCTTGTGCGGCTGACTAGGTGCTGGGGATGGCTGCCCCTGCGAGTTTACCCCTCCAGGAACACAAGTCAAAAAGCAGACCCCAGGTACCCGCCTGCTCTGTGTAAGTGGTGGAGGGCGGTGCCCGTGCTTCGGGTCAGGTGGGCAGGAAGGCGATGGCAGTGTCTAGTTTTCACCCGGGTCGGCAGGCCAGGCCCCGGGCAAGTGGGAATCCTCCATGGAGTTAACGTCTCCCTTTTCCTAGGGCATCTCACCTGCTCCCAGTCAGCCCTTCAGTTAAAGGGAAACCCTGAGGGTGGCCCGGAGCCACTGTGCCCTGTGTGAACTAAAGGAGCTTGGCTCCCTCCCATTGCCACACTGCCACCTCCCCTGCTGACACACTCCCCACACCACCACCTGCAGCTCTGCACCAGGACTCACCAGCCCCCACACCTGCCTTCCCACGCCACCCCATTCCTGAGACCTCAGACAGAAGGAGGAGCAACTGCTTCATGCCCTCACCCTGTCGGGGGAGCCTCTGGCCCTGCAGCGCCCCCTGGTAGCTGCTGGAGCAGCTGCAGGGCCCCTTCACGGTTGCCTCCGTCCAGCAAGGGCTCTGAAGGTGTGCAGGCGGCTGGTGTTGCCCCACTGAGCCACCGTGGGCAGGAGACTCCATGGGTTTCCTTTGTTTCTTTTTGCTCTGCTAGCCCTGTAGCTCCTCTTGTCTGCTTCTCCAGGCTGACTTGGGCTCGAGGACATTTCTTGGTGGTTCTAACTTCCAGTCGGAGGTCTGCCTTCACACCAAATGGGCACCCTGGGGGGGGCGGGCAGGGGGGGAGAGCTGGGGTGCATGTTGGGAACTGCCTTGAATGGATTGCAACCCACAGCTCTCGGAGTTGGAGCAGCAGGCAGGAATTGGCCTTGGCCGAAAGGGGTCGGCCAGGGACATCTTGCTCCATGTCCCCCAACAGAGTAGCCGTGTGCCCAGCAGCTCTCCCCCCAGCCAGTCCACAAGAGTGTAGGTGCCATTCAGGGAGTGGACAGCCCTTGGTCTGCGGCAGCAATGCTGCCGGAGGGAGGGAGGGAGAGGTGGTCCATGGTTAGGAGTGTGGCTGTGGGTCTGCCTGAGTTGTTGGCTGTGCTGCACATCAGGGATCAGCATCTGTCCAGCCAGCATGCCCATCACTTGGCGTGAGGAGGGATGCTGAGAGAAGTCCCCAGTACTGTTTCTGTGCACTCTGCACCCCACCGCCACCTTGCTCTCCCTGCTTAAGACAGGAAGCATGCTTCTGGGAGAGTCTAGCAGAACGTGTGTGCCAGGTGGGCAGCAGGTGGCGTCCTAGCAGCATGCTGGCCGGGGGGCCCAGGAGAGCACACCTTTCCCTGTCCCTGTCCCTCCACTCCGGAGGGGATGGGAGGCTGGAGGGAGACCTTCCCCTAGGTCACGGGAGTTCCAGCCTCAGCCCTGAAACTTGAATACAACCTGCAGCATTTGTAACCTAAAGTCCTCTCCTGTGAGAACACACTGCTGGGGGGTGGGGGGGGATTCGAGGGAGAGCGTGGGCAGTGGGCGCGGTGAGCATGGGCATCGGGATGGCCCAGAGCCAAGGCTTTGACTTGTCTCTGGAGGTGGTCACAGCGCTGCACAGACAGTTGCTCTCCTGTTGCTTGGCAGGTTCAAGCCGCTTATTGCCTCTGAGGTGAGAGGACAGCCTGAGCCCCGTGTGCCAGAAACCTAAGTCACATCTGGGGGTGGCGCCAGGGCGGGGCTGGTGTGAGGGCGAAGGCCACTCGGCTCTTCCCTCCGGGGCCACCTTTCA